>NC_068362.1:73438506-73738506 GCF_020536995.1 Dreissena polymorpha | reverse complement strand
CCGCCAGTGGGCGGGGCAGTTTTCCTTATTTGGCTATAGAGAAACCTTGTTAACACTCTAGAAGACACAATTTTGCCCAATCATCATGAAAGATGGTCTAAACATTGGTTTTATTGATTTCTCGGACGAGTTTGAAAATGGTCCAGATCGGTGAAAAAACATGGCCGCCAGTGGGTGGGGCATTTTTCTCTATATGTATGTAGTGAAAACATGTAAACACTCTAGAAGTCACATTTTTGGCCCAATTTTCATGAAATTTGGTCAGAACATTTGTTTCCTTGATATGAGAGTTGAGTTCGAAAATGGTTCCTGTCCGGTGAAAAACATGGTTGCCAGGGGGACGGGCAGTTTTCCTTATATTTATATAGTACAAAGGCTTGTAAACAATTATGTAACATGCGAGACAACTCTTGCATTAAAGTTTACAGTAGTTACTCCCCTTTGACTATTAATGTTTTCATAATAATACAGTGTGTTTTCTAGAGGGCACATTTCTTTTCTGATCTTCATGAAACTTCATCAGAAGCTTTGTCCCAATGCAGGGTTGTCATTATGATTGTAAACAAAGGATTATTTTGGAATAGTAACCGATTGGGCTGGGGGTCAAGGGGCCGCCTAGGCCCCCTTGTAAGTCCAGGGCAAGGCCCTGTTAGGGGGGTCAGGGGGGCGAAGCTCCCCGACCGAAAATGAATTCTAGACACTTTAGGGACAAAATATTGCTATTCTCAGAGCATAAAAAAGTTAAAATGAGGTCTAAAAAGAACAGAAAATTTTAAGATTATCACATTTTTAGTATACTGTACAATATAAAAACATATTATATTGATAGATCTTTGCATGTTCCAATTCTATCCATTACCCGATAATCCAGTATTATTACGATTTCTTTTTTTTCAAAACCAAATTACGGCCAATATTGACGATGAATGTCGTCCGCCATGTAACGCAAGTGCATATACAAATTGAATTGTGGGATTGTGGATTTCCAATTGAACATGAGTGAATAAGGTGACGCGATTTGAGAGCATTGAGAACCGTTTATATTTAGTAATTACGACAAATCAACGACTCAATCTAAACTGTTACATGTACCTCCTTTCAGAAAAGCTTGCGAAAGTGAAAGTTAATTTCTGAAAATAAAAACGCGTCTTTCTTAAAATTTTACCGAGTACTTTTCATTCCGGATCGTGATATAACTTGTCAGGTCATTCATGCATGTAGACCTATATGTATGCATAGTTTGGCAATCTCAAAACACGTTATTTACTTTCTTATTATATTATGTGTAATGACATTTTGTATAACAAAATGCATTATTTAATTTAATTATTTTCAAATGCGTATAATTAAATGTGTTATCTGAAAGCATTTTCAGATTTCATTATTCACGGAAAATTAAGAAAATTCTAGTAACAGAGACACATTTCTCGTGTTTTTCATATACAGATGAAAATCATGCCAAAATAAGACTTCATGTATAACATCACGTCATTCTTCCTCGGGGAAAGCGTGGTATTAAATATTTAGATGCTGAATAACAACTTCGTAGCACAGAGGTCGCTAATATCTTTTATCTTGGTAGAAAATCGAAGAGCATTTTTTAATATGTAGAAAAAATTTCTCTAACTAAAAAAACTAGTTAATTACGCTCTACAGTGCTACATTCGTTGAAATACGGTCAGTAATAATCTGTGAAATGTACAGCTATTTGATACAGTTTCACGTGGGGTCGGCGTGTATTCGGCTGCCTGAGCACTGATTGGTTGACGTGCTTACTAAGAAGAATTTGATTAACAGCTAGAAAAATCAATAAAATCAATATTGGCCACTCGCTGAGAAATTCACTGAAAACAGTAGTTCTTAGGCCGAGTTAACGGACTGACTGAATGACCGGGTGTCGTTCTACTTAACTACTTTTATTCCTCGTCAATTATTGTAGGTTTGCGTGATCAAAACTTCCGATCGCAATTTTAAAGATTCGGGAAAAACAACCGATTTTCTGGCGATTTTAACTGATGAATTCGATCGGCAATCGGTTAATAATGACAACCCTGCAATGATATCTCGGTCTAGTTAAAAAAACTGGGTCATGCCGGGTCAAAAACTAGGTCACTAGGTCAAAAAAAACAAAAAAACTTGTAAACACTGTAGAAGTCACATTTCATGTCCAATCTTCATGTAACTTTGTAAAATGTTTGTCTAAATGATATGTTAGATGAGTTCAAAAGTGGTTCCGGTCCGTTGAAAAACATGGCCGCCAGTGGGCGGGGCAGTTTTCCTTATTTGGCTATAGAGAAACCTTGTAGACACTGTAGAAGTCACAATTTTTGCCCAATCATCATGAAAGTTTGTCAAAACATTGGTTTTATTGATATCTTGGACGAGTTTGAAAATGGTCCAGATCGGTAAAAAAACATGGCCGCCAGTGGGCGGGGCATTTTTCCCTATATATGTATATTGTGAAAACATGTGAACACTCTAGAAGTCACTTTTTTTGCCCAATTTTCATGAAATTAGGTCAGAACATTTGTTTCTTTGATATGAGAGTTGAGTTCGAAAAAGGTTCTGGTCAGTTGAATAACATGGCTGCCAAGGGGGGAGTTTCTTATATTTATACATAGTAAAAAAAGCTTGTGAACACTCTAGAAGTCACAATGTTTGCCTAATCATCATGAAACTTGGTGAAAAGATTGGTTTTATATATATCTCAGATGAGTTCGCAAATGGTCCCAATCGGTCAAAAAACATGGCTGCCAGGGGGGTGGGGCAGTTTTCCTTATGTGACTAGAGAGAAACCTTATGATCGAACACTATAGAAGTCACATTATTTGCCTAATCATCGTGAAACTTAGTCAATACATTGGTTTTATTGATTTCTGTGACAAGTTAGAAAATGGCTCAGATCGGTGAAACAAACTTTTTAGCTCACCTGATTGCTCAGGTGAGGTAAAATGATTGGTCTTTGTCCGCCGTCCGCCCGTCTACATTTGGTTTGTAAACACTCTAGCATTCACATTTCTCAAGCATTCTTTATCAAAGTTTCTGAAAGATCTCAGTCAAGTTTGATAATGAGCAAAATCACATAATTAATGCCATAATTATTGCCCTTAGATTGTCCAAATTTTCATTATATTACAAAATCCTTTTTAACACTCTAGAGGTCACAATTTTGTTTCAGGTTTTATAAATCTTGGTCATAATATTTATTTTTTTAAGTAAAGTTTGATGTTTGGTAAGGGGCGTCAACTAACTCAAAATATATGTCACCAGGTCAAATCTTACAAAAACAAAAACACTCCATACACCAGAGTTTTGGTTCAATAATAATGAAACTTGACCAGGATGTTTGTCTAAACAATATCTAGGTCAAGTGTGACGTTTGGTAAAGATTGAATAAATCGACTCCTCTCAGGTGAGCGAACTAGGGCCTTTTTGCCCTCTTGTTTTACTTTATTCATGCTACTTACAGTTGCACATTTGAAGACAGTGATAACTATTCTGAATTGTGCTGAAAGCGACACACATTTTCTAAATTTATCTGGAAGCGGAACCATTCACAAGTCAGTTAGCCAAAAACGTTTGTAAATGAACAAATATGGCAGATTTTATTTGCAAATGTTTTGTGTTTTTACAACCGCATTTGGTTTTACTGGGTCAACCATTTTGCCAATGGGCTATTGCTATGGGTTTGGTAAAAATTATGTCTCATGATTTTTTGTTATTGTCTGTAAATTTGCAGCAGAAGAAATATAAATATATTTATGTTTAAAAAAACACGTTTTCCAAGTTATGTGCGGTTTTTTTAAAAATGTAAAATCAATAAACTGAATGATGGCCTAATTATTGAGAGAAAAAAAAGAGTTAAAAGTGCCATTCTTTCATTACTTTGTATACACATCAATGCATTTTAATGACATGACCATTTTGGGGCATGAAAAACTCATTATTATCACTCAAAGTATGAATTGTCCTTTTGCATTATACAAATTCAATGTCTGTGTTATTAGTTTTGGGCATTTGATGCGTGGTATTGACCAAACTTTCTTAGCAAACTTCTTAGAAAATATCCAGGTACAACCAACAGTGTAAATTCTTTACTCACAAACATGAAAGGAAGTTTTCCATGAACAAGGCTCTATGATCCTTGGTGATGATGAACTGATCAATTCAATATTGTTAACACATTAAAGAGACAAATTTGGAAAGTATAGACTGACATAATAGCTCATGGCAGGTTCAATGTTTAATGTAACTGTTAAAACAAATGTTTTGTATGTTCAACAAACAATTTAAATGTGTCAATATTTGATGGTAAAAACTACAATTAATAGATTCATATATTTAAAATATTTTCAATATTATCAAAGTCTTTTTCTTAAAATATCCACGAAAACGCCTGCAACTTATACGTGTTGATATTGTTGCCTAGGTTATATGTAAAACATGTTTATATTTTACATAGGTGATAAGTTATATGTGTTGGTGTATCTAAAACATGTTCATTTGTTACCGAGGTGACCACTTAATAACTTGGTTCATATTGTTGCCCTGGTAATAAATTCTACATGTCTATGTAAACATGTTGATTTGGTTGCCCTCGTTATTATTGATGTATGGTTATAACAATAAAATATATTTATATAGTTGCCAGGTGATTAATTTAACACATGATGTTCATATTGTTACGTAGTTAACAACTAAAACGAAAAGTTTCCATATTGTTGCCGAGGTGATTAATATTACTTTTTCATGAAATTGGGTAGGTGATGACAAGTATCCAAATTGTTGCCGAGGTAATAAATAATACTTTTTCATGTCATTGGGTAGGAAACAACTAATACAGATTCGTATCATATTCTAGGTGATGACCAGTTAGCCAAGCGACGGAAAAAGAGCACTAGATCATCGTCAGGTGACGAGATGAAATTCCACTCGCCCTCATCACAAACTACCTTGACCTCTCCACCCCAGGTGTCACCGTCAGGGGTGCACGGGGCATACCGCCCGCCGCATAAAATGGACATGTACTCGCCCACGGGCTCTAGCAGCGAGGGGGAGGTGAACTCCACGAACTATATGTCTGATTCCACGGAGAACAGCAACATTAGCAGTCCCCTAACATCCTCTTACCTCACTTTGTCCCCGTCCGTGGTGAAAACGGAACTCAACGAAGACAATTACAGTCGGCCCATTCCTCCAGACGTAGCACTAGAAATCCTGCAACTCGAAAAAGATTACAATTCAGTGTTTGACAGCGGTTACACCGACGATCAGTCGAGAAGGTTTACGGAAAAGCCGCACAATGCCAATGACTTGTTTAATATGACGGACATTTTTATTCGGCGGCTTATAAAGTTTGCGAAACATATACCAGAGTTTAAGGCGCTCAAACAAGAAGACCAGATACACTTGCTTAAGGTGAGTAACTCTTGTATGACACACGAAGTACATCAGACTTATTTATGCATTGACACATAATTTTAATTGAGCAAAGTTCACACTGCATGCGATATAAGTCCATTTCAGGTAATCATTTATCAAAATGAGCTTAAAGGAAAGAATCAAACAAATATATGTGTCTTGTTCTGACAAAACTGGGCATAATGCATGTGCTTAAAGTGCCGTCCCAGATTAGCCTGTGCAGTCCGCACAGGCTAATCAGGGATGACACTTTCCGCTTAAACTTGTTTTTGGGTAAGAAGGGACTTCCTTCAAACTCAAAATACCATAAAAGCGGAAAGTGTCGTCCCTGATTAGCCTGTGCAGACTGCACAGGCTAATCAGGGACGGCACTTAACGCAGAAGCATTAAGCCCAGTTTTCTCAGAACAAGACACATATATACCGGTATATAGTTCAGTAATTATTTATTGGAAAGGGCTTAGAGGGAAAAAAACATATATATAGATAGAAGGGATATTTTAATATTTTTAAAGTCTGCACTACATGCCATATTAGTCCATTTCCAAGAATAATTTATCATTAAGTGCTTAAAAGAAAAAAACAAAAATAGAAGTGATATGTATTAACCTAAAAAACCATGTTGATTACACTTCATTCAGTTTTCATTGTAAAACTATTTACAATTAGCTTCAGAAGAGGGTCATCAACCAGTTAACAGCATAAGATTAAATGTTATTTCATCAATGATTTATTTTGTTAGAAATTAAGTTAAAAGTAATCAAATATTAAATTGTTAATGAGCCTGAAATACCAAAACTGTTCTATCTGTTATTATATAAGCTATGAATAATTAGCAAAAAAGTTATTACAATTTATTTGTTCACTTAAATCATTGTGATGTATGTGATTTTAAGTCTTCACCTCCTGAATGTATTTGAGCCACATCTCTGGGAAAATGGGGCTTAATGCATGTGCGTTATGTGTTATCCATGATCAGCCTGTGCAAACTGCACTGGCTAATCTAAGACAACACTTCACGCACATGCATTAAGCCCCATTCTCCCAGAGTGTGGGTCATTTCAAAGGTTCCTCAGCAAATTTGCAAATGTGTCAATTTAATCTCAACCCATAGTTACCATGGCAACCATAAATACATGTATCATTTTCGAAATAAGGTTTACTTGGGAATGGCAGAATTGGAGAGGTCAGTTCCATTAATCTTGGGGAAGATTCTAGTAAATAAAAAGCAAATGTTAACCCTTTGCATGCTGGGAAATTTGTTGGCTGCTAAAATGTCGTCTGCTGAATTTGTAAAATAAGCATTTTCTTCATTTTTTTTCAAAGAATACTATCAAAATAGCTAACAGTTTGGATCCAGATGAGACGCCACGTTCTGTGGCGTCTCATCTGGATCCAAACTGTTTGCAAAGGCCTTTAAAATTCGGTTCCCGCACTGAAAGGGTTAAACCACCAAAAACTTTCTCGCCATTAGTTTCAAACAGGCTTTATCATATGTTTATGAGGGAACTGCCATGGAATGATTGAATGGATGACATAAAATTTAATGAAAAAAATCTGTCTACTTTACTGTACGATTGAACACTTTGAATCAGTTAACAGGCACTTTGTGGGGAAACAAACTTTAATTAGTTTCTTATAATTAAGTTTTCCAAGCAGCATTTCAATGTCAATACTCATAATTTACAGTTTGATGTGAGCAAAATAGTTCTTATCCAAAAATTAAGGGGTAAACTTCTGCAAACAATTCAAACAAAAACATCTTAATTTGTGTTTGCTTCAAAAATCACTTAGCAGGACTTAAGCACACTACACCATTTAACAAATGTGTGTTGGCTTCAAAATGGAGTATAAGATTACAACTTCCTTTTTAGAACACCAAATATGTACTGGATTGTGACATGCATAAGTTAAACAGGATATTGTAGGCTTTTATTAAACAAGAAAATCTTACTCCCCAGTTCAAAATTTTTGTTGAAATGAGTGACAGGTGAAATCTCATATGCCTTACTGGTTTGGATTTAGCTCACCTCATAGCTTTAAGAATATTGTTCTCAACTCGTCCATTACTATATGTGTGTGTAAACTTTTTCTTCAAAGGACTTGTCCTCCTAAATCCATTTAGAGATTTTATTAACCCATTTATGCCTAGCGTCTAGAAACAAGGCCTTGGCAAACAGAGTAGACCCAGATGAGACGCCGTGTGATGCAACGTCTCATCAGGGTCTGCACTGTTTGATGAAAGGAATTTCTGTCACAAGAAATCCTGTCTAGTACATTACTGGAGCATACTAAGTCATCAGAGTACATGCAAACAAGCCCCAGGGGCATTTATTGTTCAGATGGCTAATTCTTGTCTCAGATCCTTTGTACCAGATGAGAGTGACCAGGGCTGTACCCAGGATATTTTTACTGGGGGGGGCCAACCGGGGAAAGTTTGGGAGGGGTCCCCCCACCCTATATATACTTTTTTAAATTTGGCACTTTGCAAGGTGAATTTTAATGCTTATAAAAACCGTATTTTGTGATATGAATTAATGGAATATAACAAGTAAATCAGCACATTTCGGAAGTCTTAAGCTTTAAACATTGGTGTGAATTCACAACAATATTAAAAGCTTTAGATTTCCGAAACTTACAGGTTTAAACTGATGATTATCCACATCAACTCTCGTATTGCTTCCACCATTTTTTCACAAATCAATAACGTCACAGGTTTTTTTAATCTGATTTTTTTGGGAAAGACCTTGCCTTTTTTAAGGAAAAAAATTGTGCGAAACGCCTAATTTTTGGGGGAAATAATGAAAGTCTTAAATAATCAATTTAACATATTTTACTGTTTTCAAACAAATTCAAGGCAAGAGATAATTTAATTATACAATATTTTTCTACACTGGATCAGGTTAACTTATATAATGAGATAGATTTGTTGTTTCAATTTTCATTTTTTTACCAATGAGCCATTAATAGGTTGACATTACTCAATTCTCGGTACTCAATTATTTTAAATACTGAATTCTGCCAAATTCTTATCTGTTGCTTGGCAAATTTATGAATCTGTTTTTCTTTTAAACAAACATGTTAACTACCTCATCGTAGTCTTTTTCAGTGATTTCCTTTCAAAATATAAATACTCAGTTTTAATACCTTTGTCAGTGTTTTTGTTCCGGTTCAAATTCAGGGCCCTATTCTCAATGCAAAAAGTATATATTGGGACCTAAAAATTCCCAATAAAAGGTTCCCAAAAAAACAAAAACAATTAAACTTTTAGAGGGGAAAAATACGTCTAGGGCCTTCTCAAAGAAGGAAAAAAAAACTGCGTCGGCAATTATCAGACCATAGTATACGACCTCCTGTAGCAGTTGCTTCCATTCGCTGCACTTATCTAAATACATGTAACATCAACCATCGATATATGAAGCATTCATGATCACAATGGGGGACTGATCGGGGATGTGTGTACAAGGCGATAAGAAAACATGGCCTGGGGGCTTATCTCGATTGGCGAGCGCTAATCCCCTTGTTTATCAGGGACAATAAAACATAGCTGCTCTTTTGTTTTGAGGGAAAGTGTACTGTGGGCCCTTGCACGAGAGAAAAAATTGCAGTGGGACAATTATTAAAAAAATCATAGTTCGACAGCCAGCTGGGGGGGCCCGGGCCCCTGGGCCCATGGCCTGGGTACGGGCCTGGTGACATATTGTGAAAGATTATCTTTAAAGTAACGGCATCTGTACCTCGCTCTGTTTGACACAAACACACTCATTTGAAATCATGATCAGCATTATGAATGTTTAATCTTAATTCTTTGGGAATATTTTTTTATGCCCCCAGATCGTAAGATGGGGGGCATATTGTTTTTGGCCTGTCTGTCATTCATTGTGTGTGTCCCAAAACTTTAACCTTGGTTAAAGTTTTGCAATAACTTTTGCATTATTGAAGATAGCAACTTGATATTTGGCATGCATATTTATCTCATGGAGCTGCACATTTTGAGTGGTGAAAGGTCAAGGTCATCCTTCAAGGTCAAATATATGGCTTCAAAGCGGCGCAATAGGGGGCATTGTGTTTCTGACAAACACATCTCTTGTTCTGCAATATAGTCATTTTTAGCTCGACTATTATATATGAAATATATATAGTGGAGCTATCCTACTCACTCCGGAGTGAGCGTCTGCGTTAGCGTCTGCGTTAGCGTGCAAATGTTAAAGTTTTCGTACTACCCCAAATAATTTTTTTGTCCCTTGACATATTGCTGTCAAATTTTGCATACTTGTTTACCAACATGACCCAAACCTATAAACACTAGCAGACAACTCTATCAAGCATTTTGTCATAATTATGGCCCCTTTTCCACTTAGTATATGCAGCAAATGTTTAAGTTTGCGTACTGCCCCAACTATTTTCAATGTCCCTTGACATATTGCTTTCAGATTTTGCATACTTTTTTTGTTTACCAACCTGACCCCAACCTATAAACAAGAGCAGACAACTCTATCAAGCATTTTGTCATAATTATGGCCCCTTTTCCACTCAGAATATGCATATTATTGATTATTCTATGTTAAAGTTTGCGTACTTCCCCTAATATTTCCTATATCCTTTGACATATTGCTTTTATATGTTGCATACTTGTTTACCAACATCATGACCCCAACCTATAAACAAGAGCAGACCACTGTATCAAGCATTTTGACATAATTATGGCCCCTTTTACACTTAGATAATTGAACATTTTGCTTTAATTGCCATAACTTCTTTATTTATGATCACATTTTATTATTACTTTGACAAAACAACACTTAGGCCAACATTTTTTATTATGCCCCCCTTCGAAGAAGAGGGGGTATATCGCTTTGCACATGTCGGTCAGTCTGTCGGTATGTCGGTCTGTCGGTTCGGCCACCAGGTGGTTTCCGGATGATAACTCAAGAATGCTTGGGGCTAGGATCATGAAACTTCATAGGTACATTGATCATGACTCGCAGATGACCCCTATTGATTTTCAGGTCACTAGGTCAAAGGTCAAGGTCACGGTGACCCGAAATAGTAAAATGGTTTCCGGATGATAACTCAAGAACGCTTATTCCTAGGATCATGAAACTTGATAGGTAGATTGATCATGACTCACAGATGACCCCTATTGATTTTCAGGTCACTAGGTCAAAGGTCAAGGTCACGGTGACCCGAAATAGTAAAATGGTTTCCGGATGATAACTCAAGAACGCTTATTCCTAGGATCATGAAACTTGATAGGTAGATTGATCATGACTCACAGATGACCCCTATTGATTTTCAGGTCACTAGGTCAAAGGTCAAGGTCACCGTGACCCAAAATAGTAAAATAGTTTCCGGATGATAACTCAAGAACACGTATGGCTAGGATCATGAAACTTCATATGTACATTGATCATGACTGTGAGATGGTCCCTATTGGATTTTCAGGTCACTAGGTCAAAGGTCAAGGTCACAGTGACAAAAAAACATATTCACACAATGGCTGTCACTACAACGGAGAGCCCATATGGGGGGCATGCATGTTTTACAAACAGCCCTTGTTAAAATGATTTTCGGATTTTTTTTCTAAAAGTGTTGGGTAGGAGGACGGAAAAAAACAAAACAAAAAAAGATGGGTGACCAAATATGCACTCATTTTAAAAATGTAATGGTATGAAGTTCTTTTTACTAAGAAACCACAGTGATTTTTTTCAAACATGTTGATGTGCAAAATGATCATAATCAGACTGTAGGTATTGATGTGCAGTTTTTAAATTAGTTTGAATTTAAAAAATAGCTTAACTATATATATATATAAGTTCAAAAGTTATGCAATCTTTTCACTTGTCTATAATAAACTTTTTGGTGATTTTTTGATGTTTTTTTTCACAAGGAATCCATATAATGCATTAAAAATACTTTATCTCCACAAACAACCAATAAGCTATTGAGGTTTAAAAGAAACATTTATAGTTTATTGTCCAGTAAAAATCAATACCGCAGACAAATACAAATAGCATAATAAAACGCTTTTCAGGGGTTTCACTGGCCCAAAAAAAGTTGTCGCCACTTTATCGCGGTGTGAAAACCGCCCGTAATTCAAACTTAATCAATAAGGACAATCATTTAAGGAACCTTACTACATCATAAATGAATAATGGCATTTACTATATTTTTATTACTCTGAGAAGTATGTTAATACATAAATAACAATAAGTACCTTCATAAGTCTTAATATTAAAAGCTTTATTTTTATATAAATAACATTTTTTTCCACTTGATAAACCAGATAACCAACATAATATAATAACGTTAACAATAATGTAACGGTATGCTGCATAAATGTTTCAGAATTATTTATCAAAACCTAGAATCACACAAATATATTTCTTCTGAAAGGAAAAATAAATCAAACATCAGAAAATAAAGCATCTCAATTCAAATTGTTAAACAGTTTATACATTTGGTCATTTGGACATGATATACATCAACTCCTGTTTATTATCAAATTTCACAAATTCTAAAACAACACCTTTTGTTAAAAGGTTTTCTGTTAGTTGTGGTGGTTGATTTCCAGGTTCAATTAAATTAATATATTTTCACATCTATTTCTTGATAGAAAGACCCAGGATAATTGCCACCATCCATTCTTGTTGTCTGAAATAACACAAAACATATTTGTACAAACTATATGCAACAAATCAACACATAAATGTCACTATTTTTATATATGTCCGAATTTTAACATATCCGAAATATAGTACATCGAGTGAAGGACCTACTTTTGATTTCAGAAATAGTTGGTATCTTAATTAAATTATATCTTTCCCAGAACATTTTAATAATGGAACTGTTAAAAACAAATGCCTGTTGAAACAAGTTCACATGTGTTTTTGTCATGGTATTGATTAAAGAAATAGCGTCCCTAATAATCGTTATAATTATTGATCTTCGTGACAGTTTATCCCAGGATAACATAATTGATAGTTCAATGTCATAAAGGAGCTGTTAATTCGATAATAACCCCCATAAACTTGACTATTTTATTTGGACATTCATGGTTTGAAATCGTTTTAGAAACTGTTGATTTTGCGATTTTTGAAATTTTGGTACGAACCAGTTCGGAACAAAACCAAAGTTTCATACCCATTGAAAATAACGAAAAAACACATATTATATGCACAAATTCGTCACTACAACTACATTAAACAACACATAAAATTTTATTCTCTAAAATATGACCGTATTTGTGCCTAAAATATGGAATGTTTAAAGTTGATAGGCGTAAATGGGTTTCGCAATTACGAGCACCTGTTAAATTAAAATCGTTCTTTTCTTATTGCTTTCATAATATTTTTAAGTCATTTTAATACTATCAATTTTATTAAATTGTAAAGAAATAAGAAAATATTTACTTACAAATCGATTCCATTCAGGATTTTATTTTACGGTTGCATAATTATTGGGAAATTAGCAGACTTTGCTTATGAAAGCATTGTAGTGTTCATCAACTTCTTGCACAAACAATGATGGAGTAGCTGTTGGTAAATTCCAGCATATGTACACGATGAAGGAGGTTCGCGTATTAATGTGGGTAATTAAAACTGGGTTTATTATGATGATTTATAACTCATTTGAACTTTTTCTAAAACCTGGCAAGCGTTTCGTGTTTAAAAGCCAACTTTTGGCATCCGAAAAAAAAAGATTTTAAATTAATTTTTTTTGGTTTCGTCAAAAATTGGAGTCGGCGGGTCCAAAAATCATTTTATTAAAAAATTCTGGCCTGACCTGAATACCACAATGGATTCCACCCAAACAATACCTCACGCCCCTACCCAGAATCCCCCCCCCCCCAACCTCCCCCCCCCCCATTTTTTTGTTTTGTTTTGTTTTGAACATCATCCAATAAATTACCCCACCCCACATTATACTCCCCTCTCACCCCCCCACCCCCACCCCCCTATGAAAAGAAAAAAACACATAGATCTATATTTGAATGCAGTTTCCTTTTATTTCATAACAAGGTTAATCTACAGCATGGAATAATGTAGTTGTTTTGGGTTTTGGTTTCTGAACTGTACTAAAACATGATAAAACTTAAAAATATGTGTAATAAGACAGTTGTTATTTCAACAAATACAGATCTTGTTTGGAAGGAGGTTTTAGCTCTGCAAGGAAAGTGTTATTTAGATATTGCATGTCATATATTTTCCCCGACCCAATAAAACTGTCAAAAATGCGGCCCTTAGTTTATGAGTTGAAATTAAGTGTTATAAAATAGATATAAAGTAATATGGTCTATGACATGTTAAATGAAGTTAGGTTTCCAATGATTGTCATTAATTATAAGGTCAGATTAACCAATGGTTTTCACATTGCATAAAAGTGGTGACAACTTTTTGGGGCCGATGAAACCCCTGGGAGTACAAATCTTTTTTCTTAGGAAATGTGTTTAAATATATCTATTG
Organism: Dreissena polymorpha; assembly: GCF_020536995.1. Classification (NCBI taxonomy): domain Eukaryota; kingdom Metazoa; phylum Mollusca; class Bivalvia; order Myida; family Dreissenidae; genus Dreissena; species Dreissena polymorpha. The sequence goes on along the minus strand of NC_068362.1, from coordinate 73,724,621 downwards.
ACAAACTTGTTCCCACTGAATATAAACAAATGCAACAAAAGTTTCTGTTAAAAACCTAATTTTCATCAAATTGTATGTTGTTCAATAATTCAAATGATATAAATTACATAGGACGTTTGTAAAAAGAAAAAAACAAAACATTATTTATCAATACAAACAAAGGAGACATTAAAAAGATTTATTTACTTTCACTTTCAACATTTTGCACAATTTAACTCACTTTCCTTAATGGGCACTAAAAGTTTGATTGCCTGAAGTCTTCATATGATCCAATAAACTTCTAGTGTTTTTTTATTTGCAGAACTTTGTATTAAGTGTTAGCATCAGTTTTCACAAGATTTCACATTATTTCAGCGTATCCAAGGGTTTGATGCATTTTGGGAATGGGTCCTTGTATAATTGGGAGCAGGTCTGTTGACTGAACATGTTTTTAGCTTTGAATTCACCTGAGTAAATAATAAGACAATGAAAAAAGTAAAATTTCAAATTCCATTGGTTTTCACTGATTCAACAAGGACCTGCTTTTGACACATCGGTCATCTGTACGCTTTTTCACTAATGCATTTTAATTTAATATATGACATTCAGTTCCCATCGGCTTTTACTGTAAAACTATTAATTAAGCAGTGATGAATGAATCAATTAATGAAACAAAGTGAAATGCTTCTGGTTTTCATCAATGTCAACACTTGACAGCAAATTGATGCAATTTTTAAGGTATGTTGATTGTCTTTTAAACGGGAAATAAACCTTCTAAAAAGAAGTTGTATGAGAATGCAACTGAAAAGGAGAGGATTTCAAAAAGCTGATCTTTTTGTATTGTTGTTATATAAGTTAGATATATCAATGAATGTTGTAGGGAGAAAGTAATGTTTTGTTTGCTTCTTATGGCTTTTCTTACCCTCTTGTTGAAATATAATGTTTGCTACAGGTCCATAAAACAACTATATTTGTAAATTAAGTCAAATTGATACCTGTCAGTGGATGCTGAATACCCAGGGCGATTCATACACTTGATTTTGCCATATTTCTTAACCCTTTCCCACTCGGACGCAAAGTGAAAATGGCTACGTGCAAATAGCATAAAACCAGAACAGCCTGTCCAGGTTTTACGCTGTTTGCTCCTCATCAGTATTTAAATTTTAAGGGTTTTAAATGAAGCCTTTTAAACTTGAATCTAGTAAGAAAAGTCTTCAATTAAATTTAACTTTCTAAGGAACCACAAACATGTCTGAGTGGTAAAGGGTTAATACATTTATGCCTGGCGTCTAGAAAAAAGGCCTTGGCAAACAGCATAGACCCAGATGAGACTCCACATGATGTGGCGTCTCATCAGGGTCTGCGCTGTTTGCTCAAAGGAATTTCTGTGAGCAATATTCTAAATATAGAAATAAATTTACTAAACATCCCTAATTTTGGAAATAAATTGATCCCATTGAGAAGGATGGGAGAGTCCACTAGGCATAAATGGGTTAATAGTGGTCACATTTAAAGGCCACTCTTGCACTACAAGTCTTGGGTTCTGCTCCAGGTTACGCATGGGCAATTTATTTCCTTCTATATTACATATAAAATAGTTGAAGTTCGATATCAGTTTTTACCATGATCAAGCATATACCCACCATATCATCATACATCATTGGAAAGATAAATGAATAATCTTTTGAAAAAAATGTTATTAAATTCTATACTCTGTAATTAAAAATATTTACCTTAGAATAGGCACACTGGTTTTGACAGCTGTGCAGACAGCCATGTTGGGCTCAAATAGTATGACCTGCATTCAAACCAGGAACCATCAACAGAAAAAGTAGAGTACAAAAATGGCTTTTTTTTTCTTATTGCTTACAAATTAATATACCTTCAAGTTGATACCAAAACCAACCATTTGCAATGTAATTTACAAATCCTAGGCAACATGCACTGAACAATGTGTGCTAAGTATCAAACTGACTGCATGTAACCCTGCAAATGTAACCCTGCAAACAGGAGTTCGGGTTTGGGGTTATGTAACCTCCAACAGAGATAGATTCGACTTCATTTGACTTCATTTAGCAGCACATAGGATCAATATCTAATCACTTATAAGGAAGTGGGTTATATAATTGGGAAGGAAGCTGGAAGTTGTAATTTATGGGTAGGACAATTGTATAGGGACTACCGTATCTAATGGAATTCAAATGATAAAGCCAAAAGCCAATTGTCTCCTTGATTCCTGTTTCCCAACAACATATTGTTGCTGTTGTTTTTAATAAAATTTCAATTGGAATGTTCATTATTAAATGAAGTTGGACTGTTACTAAAACGAACATCACAAATGCCATTCACAAAATGCATAATCTTGAAGAAAAAAACGCAACAATTTATGTAAGTACCAAGTTTTTAAATATTATCCCTGTCAGAAATAACACTTAATAACACCACTTATGAAAGATGACAATAATATGCTTACTGCTTACAATAATATGTTTAGAGAAAAAAACAACAGATTTACTGCTAATTTTGACCTATTTTTAGCTCTACTATTATATATGAAATATATATAGTGGAGCTATCCTACTCACCCCGGCATCGGCGTTAGTGTTAGCGTGAGCGTGCAAATGTTAAAGTTTGCGTACCACCCCAAATATTTTCAATGTCCCTTGACATATTGCTTTCATATTTTGCAAACTTCTTTACCAACATGACCCCAATCTATAAGCAAGAGCAGACAATTGTATCAAGCATTTTGTAAGAATTATGGCCCTTTTTCCATTTACAATATCCATATTACTTTAGTTACATTGCCATAACTTCTTTATTTATGATCAGATTTTATTAATACTTTGACAAAACAACACTTACCTGAATACCACAATGGATTCCACCCAAACAATACCCCACGCCGCATCCCAGAATCCCTGCCCCCAACCCCCCCTCCCCCCCCCCCAAAAAAAAATATATATATGTTTTTATGCACCCCTTTGAAGAAGAGGGGGTATATTGCTTTGCACATGTCGGTTTGTAGGTCGGTCGGTCAGTCCGTCCACCAGGTGGTTTCCGGATGATAACTCAAGAACGCTTGAGCCTAGGATCATGAAACTTAATAGGAACATTGATCATGATTCGCAGATGACCCCTATTGATTTTGAGGTCACTAGGTCAAATGTCAAGGTCACGGTGACTCGAAATGGTAAAATGGCTTTTGGATGATAACTCAAGAACGCATACGCGGCCAACAGGGCGAACTCTGAACAATATAACTGAAGCAACTGGTCTGTAATCCTAAATCTATAATTATCAGTCCAATGAAACATCATCATTTGAGTTAAATAAAGTGGATCAATAAAAATATTATCAGAATATGAGATTTTTTTGTATATTTTGTATATTAAATATTGTGTTAATGTTTAATTTTGTTGATTAATATAAATATAAGCAGGACAGTGGAGGTAATACACTATTATATCTTTCTTATATACAGGGGAAACAATTTCAATAAGTTTAAATTTCATGTTTAATAAATAGAGGATATTTGTTCATGTCAGTGTGAGATCATTTGTTGTTTTTTTTCATTGTCCCTTGACATTATTGCTTTTATATTTTGCATACTTGTTTACCAACATCACCCCAACCTATAAACAAGAGCAGACAACTCTATCAAGCATTTTGTCATAATTATTGCCCCTTTTATACTTAGAATATGCATATATTTGATAAATCTATGTTAAAGTTTGCGTACTTCCCCTTATATTTCCTATATCATTTGACATATTGCTTTTATATGTTGCATACTTGTTTACCAACATGACCCCAACCTATAAACAAGAGCAGACCACTGTATCAAGCATTTTGAAATAATTATGGCCCCTTTTACACTTAGATAATTGAACATTTTGCTTAAATTGCCATAACTTCTTTATTTATGATCACATTTTATTATTACTTTGACAAAACAACACTTACCTGAATACCACAATGGATTCCACCCAAACAATACCCCACACCCCTACCAGAATCCCTCCCCCCCCCCCAAACTCACCCACCCCAATTTTTTTTTAAACATCATCTACTAAATTACCACACCCCACATTATACCCCCCTCTCACCCCCCTACCCCCCCCTACCCCCCCCCCCCCATCCCCCCCCCAATTTTTTTTTTTTAACATCTAATAAATCCCCCCCCCCCCGAAAAAGATTTTTTTTTAAACATCTAATAAATTACCACACCCCACATTTTACCCCTCTCTCAGTCCCCACCCCTCTACCCCCCCGACCCTCCCACCACCCCAAAAAAAATATTTTTTTTGAAACATCTAATAAATTACCCCACCCCACATTATACCCCCCTCTCACCCCCCTTTTTTTTATTTTTGAAAGATCGTCTAATAAATTATTGAATATGAACAATTTCCCCATGATGGCTTACGTTAAACTGTCAAGCACTCGAATAGTCGAGCGCGCTGTCCTTTGACAGCTCTTGTTAGGTCACAAGGTCAAAGGTCAAGGTCACAGTGACTCGAAATAGTAAAATGGTAACCGGATGATAACTCAAGAATGCTTACGCCAAGGATCATGAAACTTCATAGGTACATTGATCATGACTGGCAGATGACCCCTATTGATTTTCAGGTCACTAGGTCAAAGGTCAAGGTCACAGTGACTCAAAAAAGTACAATGGTTTCCAGATGATAACTTACATTAGGTCAAAGGTCAAGGTCTCAGTGACAAAAAACGTATTCACACAATGGCTGCCACTACAACTGACAGCCCATATGGGGGCATGCATGTTTTACAAACAGCCCTTGTTTATATTTTATTTTTGAAAGATCGTCTAATAAATGACCACACCCCACATTATACCCCCCTCTCAACCACCCCCCCTACCCCCCCCCCCCCAATTTTTTTTTTTTTCCTTTTTTTATTTATTATGCCCCCCTTTGAAGAAGAGGGGGTATATTGTTTTGCACATGTCGCCCTGTCGGTCCGTCCGTCCACCAGATGGTTTCCAGATGATAACTCAAGAACGCTTAGGCCTAGGATCATGAAACTTCATAGGTTCATTGATCATGACTGTCAGATGACCCCTATTGATTTTCAGGTCACTAGGTCAAAGGTCAAGGTCACAGTGACTCGAAACAGTAAAATGGTTTCCGGATGATAACTCAAGAATGCTTGCGCCTTGGATCATGAAACTTCATAGGTAAATTGATCATGACTGGCAGATGACTCCTATTGATTGTCAGGTCACTAGGTCAAAGGTCAAGGTCACAGTGACTCGAAATAGTAAAATCGTTTCCAGATGATAACTCAAGAATGTTTACGCCTAGGATCATGAAACTTCATTGGAACATTGATCATGACTGGCAGATGACCCCTATTGATTTTCAGGTGTTTGGGTCAAAGGTCATGGTCACAATGACTCGAAACAGTAAAATGGTTTCCGGATGATAACTCAAAAAGGCTTATGCCTAGGATCATGAAACTTCATAGGTACATTGATAATGACTGGCAGATGACCCCTATTGATTTTCAGGTCACTAGGTAAAAGGTCAAGGTCACAGTGACTCGAAATAGTAAAATGGTTTCCGGATGATAACTCAAGAATGCTTACGCCTAGGATCATGAAACTTCATAGGTACATTGATCATGACTGGCAGATGACCCCTATTGATTTACAGGTCACTAGGTCAAAGGTCAAGGTCACAGTGACTTGAAACAGTGAAATGGTTTCCTGATGATAACTCAAGAATAATTAGGCCTAGGATCATGAAACTTCATAGGTACATTGATCATGACTGGCAGATGACTCCTTTTGAATTTCAGGTCACTAGGTCAAAGGTCAAGGTCACAATGTATTCACACAATGGCTGCCACTACAACTAACAGCCCATGTGGGGGGCATGCATGTTTTACAAACAGCCCTTGTTTACTTTATTTTGAAGGACAGTCCAAACTTCCCACCCAAGCTATTGCTATCAAACTTGAAGTAAAATCTATTTAGTTTGTTTTATGTCAAATGTTCAATAGATTGTGGGAAATATACCTGACCTATTACCTTGACATTGAATAATTTGAACAATTACCCCATGATGGCTTACGTTATACTGTCAAGCACTCAAATAGTCAAGCGCGCTGTCCTCTGACAGCTCTTGTTAGAAAATCCTTGACGATCTGTAAACATTCTTTTCAAGCAAAACCCTATCACAAAACAACATTGCCTTACAGTCAGTTCAAATTGATTTTCAATGTTCTTCTGTCTATGCTATAAGTTTAAATTGGAAACCTGTCCATCCAATGTAGAAAGCTAAGCCATGGTGATGGATTGTGATACCCATTTGTCCATCATGCGCTGTGGGTCATGCAGATCAGTCTAGCATCATCAACATTAACTTGTGAACACACTTAAGTCAGAATATTTGTCCTAATGATATATTGGCATAGAAAGACATTAATTTGGGTGAATATTTGTCCTAATGATATATTGGCCTAGTAAGAAATTGGGTCACATGGGTACAAAATCTAGGTCACTAGGTCAAGCTGTAGAAAATAATTATCCATCATGAAATATTCATGTACTGGAATTAAAATAGACAGTTTGTTACATGGGCTAATTTTCATTTAAAAAAAGGGAAAAATGTATGCTCATTCATCTTAAAATTGAATACTCTCACAGTAATCATAAATTGGTTAACCCTTAACCACGTAAATAAGAATTTTACCGCATTTGTAGTCCCTCAGAAAGTTACATTTAATTAAAAACCTTTCTTACTAGATTCAAATTTTAAATGCTTCATTACCAACTCTTAGACACTGATGAGCAGCAAACAGCATAAAACCTGAATAGACTGCGAGTTACTCGCAGGCTTTTCTGGTTTTATGCTATTTGCACATAGCCATTTTCACATGGCCTCTAAGTGGGAAAGGGTTAAGTGTTGAAAATCAAACTAAAACATATAAAAAAAATAAAAATAACTTTCGTCAGGTGAGTGGTCTAGGGCCACTATGGGCGTCTTTATGTTTTAACATATTGCACATATTAAGAAAACATTGATGACAAAACCTCAAACTTTGGTACTGGTACAAACATAAGCATGATTTATTCATGTATTTTACATTTTATTTGATATTTCAGGGCGGAATAATGGAAATCATGGTCCTGCGATCAGCCATGGGCTTCGATCCTCAAAATCTCAAGTGGAAAGTACGGGAACAGCAGGCCAAAGAGTCGGGGGAAATCAAGCTGGATCCCTCCATCATAAAGGAGCACCTGGGTTCCAGCATGTACACTGATCACATTCAGTTCGTGAAGGGACTTCATCAGCTGACGCGAAGTGATCGGACAGTAATGACCTTAATGTTCGTCATCGAGATCTTCTCGCCGGATCGGGCAAACCTGAAGAACACAGAGTCCGTGAAACAGACGCAGGACAAATTCACGCGTTGGCTGCAGCTGTACTTGGAATCCACGATGCCCATAGTCGAGGCCGAGAGACTGTATCCGGAGCTACTCAAGAAGATGCTCGAGGTGAGGAGTATCGGGGACGCCAGTGCCAAACTAGCGTCGAATCTTGACATCTCCAAACTGGAACCACTGCTTATCGAGGTGTTTAATCTGCAAAAGTGAACTTGAATGGTGTTAATGACCTATGAGCCCTTGACTTTAGGGTATTTGATTCGTCAGGCAGGTTCGGGTTTTTCAGTCAGGAATTGACAGTGGAAAAATGATCTCTAGGGGGTATTTGACGTCTCTCTCTGCACCACGTGTGGAGTCTCCAGGGTGCCCTGTTTAAATTGGCACCTTGTTTTCAGTGTTCGAATTGGGATAATTGATGTTAGTTATTGTTATTAGTGAGTTATTTACGTTATTCATCAGAGTGCTAACGAACTTATGCTGAAAATGTTTTTGTTTTTTATATATAAATATATATAAAAACTTTTAAGCATGTATAACTGTGCATTATAACAGATCTACAAATGGCCGCGTACCTGTTGTTTTTTTTGTCCTGTTGAACTGATAGCAAAATTGTGTAGTTTTATTGCACTCATAATAAATGTATGGGTAGTATATGATATATAACATGTTATATTCCTTTATACATATACATGCAGGCTCAAAGAGTGCAGTCACCCTCAAGTTTTTCAATAGAAGAGCAGTATATAAATAAGCATAGGACATGTTTCATACATGTTTTTTAATAATACTTTTTCATTGGTTACAATAAGTTCAGATTCAAAACAACATAAACAACCCATTTGACAATAATTTACATTCACTGAAAAACTCGATAGCATGATAAGGAATTTGTGCGTCAAAATGTAGGAATCGGTAGGTCAAACTCTGGATGTATCTGTTCAGCAATGGCAACAAATTGCCTGGTGGTTTATGGCAGCTTACAAAATTAAATGTGGCCTGGATTGATTTTTCTCACAGAGATGTGACTGGACTGTGGTTCTCCTTGCATAATGCCAAATGCTGCATGGTGGTTTAGGCCCTGCAGGAGTCAGATTCTCAGACTTTTTCAGCAGCTGCATTTACCTTGGAGGGCTACATGTCATTCCTCGTTTATCAAATGGAGACATCTTGTTTTTTCGGAACTAGTTTTTTTTCAGCAGAAGACATGGTTGATTCTACAGCAAGGGTTAGAGATTATTAAGTGATTTGGATAGAGAATATTAAGTGATATCCAGTTGAGTTCATTAAGTGATTGTGTTAGAGATTAATAAGTGATTACATTATAGATATTTAGTGATTTCTTGGTTAGAGATTATTAATTGATTTCTGCCGAAATAAATAAATTGATATTCCATGAAATATACCTGGTCTCCTTAATTTCTTTTTACATCGGCTATGCGAGAATGTTGCATTGTTTATACAGCTTTTACAAATCCAGAAATGGTTTATCTTCCTTTTGCAAATTTATAACAAAATTAATTTTATGGCCGAGCATCATGATCTTGCCTTTTATTATTTTTAAGCGATGTTGTTTTAAAATGGACTAACCTCTGAAACCTTTTAATGTTCACAGGAAGCCAATCTGGCATAAGGCATTGTTTGGTCACATGTCCTTTGCCATAAACACCACAAACACAACTATATGGTTGCCATAATAATATCATTGCAGACGGTCTTTGGTTCAGTTTGGCTCTGTGACAACTCATGGAAGACTTTTTACCTCACACATCCTATCGATCTATGTATCATAGCTTACCTGCATAGCAGTATAAACACTTATGTATTTCACATTTACTAAATATGAGGGCATATATGTTATATGGAGCACAAATCATACTTCACAACCACTGATTCATAATTTTTTTTTTTACTTCTGTTGTATTGTTTATGTTTTCTTTGGCCAAACTTCGCAGTGATGCAAGATCCATTTCAAATATGCCATTCGCAAATATCAGCAAACCTCATAAGTTAAATGTTTTTTGTGACATAATAAATAAAGATTTTGAATTGTTAGAAAAAAATGTTGACAGTTTGTTACAAAAAAATTGTCCAATGATTTTAAAAAGGATGATGCAATAAATTAATTCAGTAACATAATTGGGTTATGGTATATAGAACGAGAATAATTGTACATTACATAATGAAATTATGTAAAAGTTAGTAATAATTGTACTGTACATTTTATTTTTTACATTCAGGAATGTGCCACACAGGTTTACATGCAAATATAATGTTTTACCATTTGTATTTATTGTTTCATTTTGCTTCTTTTTATCTTATTGTACAGTGTTTTGTCACCTTTCTCATGCATGCTATGCTTCAATTATTTCTTCATTTAAATAATTTTCTGGTAATGTGTATAACACTACCAGTCTGTTTAATTGTAGAATTTTAAGATTGGTATGTTAACCCATTTATGCCTAGCGTCTAGAAAAAAGGCCTTGGCAAACAGCGTAGACCCAGATGAAAAACCGCTTGATGTGGTGTCTCATCAGGGTCTGCGCTGTTTGCTTAAAGGAATTTCTGTAAGAAATATTCTAAATATAGAAATAAATATACTAGACATCCCTAATTTAGGAAATAAATTGATCCAATTTAGAAGGATGGGAGAGTCCACTAGGCATAAATGGGTTAATGAGACACTCTGAATCCCTCTGATTTCATCATAATATTTGCTTAGTAATTACTTCACCGAGTCAATCAAAGATAGCAATCAGAATAAGGTGTTTTGACATTTAATATGTATAACCAAATATGGGGTGTGCTGAGTAATGTAGTCAAATATGCTGGTGTAATTTATTATTTGTACTTGAAATTTTGCAATTTTGTAAGTACATTTGTTTACCCCCAAACATTCCAGATTAGTATAGAAATGTATTGGCTAACTGTATAAAATACATCATATAGATTGGTATATCACATGTGCATTCACTGATTATATTTTAAGTGTTTATTGTCCCCTACCGGTGAAACCGGAGGGGACTTATGGTTTGCGCTCTGTGTGTCAGTCAGTCCTGAAAATGTTGGAATTTCTGACAATGGTGGAGCCGGTAGGGGACCATATTGCTTGACAATAGCCTTGTTTTTAAAGTGTAATTAAGGCCATATTAGCTATCGTACGGTTCATTAAATGAACCAATTAGTGTAAATGTTCATATTCTTCAATGCAATGATGTGATCTTAAGCATTTTTGAAAAGCAACGTTTCTTAATGCAAAAATGAATAATTGTTTTGCAATTTCAACTTATGTGATGCGGAAAAAAATAAAACCGGTGCATTTACTTGTGATTTATAACTTCAGATTTTTGTGATCTTTGCCACATATAAGTTTAAAAATTAAAAAGGCATTTAAATTCTACCTTACACTATTTAGTCTATTGGATTAGGACAAGACAGTATTGGATGTGTGTAGTGCATTATGCTACCATTGCCAATTACATTTATCTTACCTCAAATTTGCCAATTTGTCTTCACAGACAAAGATTGTAGTCTATTTGCCTCTTGACATATATTTTGTAGACAAGATATTACTCTAAGCCCAAAGCCTAATTACCCAAGAAGTGTCAAGCCCAATATTTTGTAATTCAGCACAATGCAAAACATGCACATATACACTCAATTCTAAAATTTCCGACAACAATCATCCCCAAAAATCAAACCCAGCATACCGGTTTCGCAGATGGCAATTTGTTTTGCTGCATTTTTGTTCTGTGTTCCACCTATAATGTTATAGGAAATGTGCCCACAGTCCTGTAGGCTGCATAATATGAACATGTTTGGATGTCTAGAGTGACAGCTGCTGGATCCGTTTCTCGTGTGATTTATCGAGCGATAGTCGGGGAGCCTGGTGGCCTGGCAAAAGCTGGGTACCAGGAGGTGATTGAGCATGATTTAAGAAGTGATAGCTTTGAGCCAGAATGGTGGCTGGATGAAAGCTGGGTACCAGAGAGTGATGGGACATAATTTATGCAGTTTGTTCAGGAGCTGGAAGGGTGGCTGGATGGAAGCTGGGTACCAGATTGTGACGGAGCAGCTATTCATGTAAACTGCTCTGCAGATGTTGTTCAGCTGCTTAAGCATTTGTCTGATGGTAAATTATTTCTGTTTGTGGTTAACCCTGCACCACTCACATATGCATTTTGACTTGTTTGTAGTTCCTTCTTATGAGTTTCAAGTTCAAAAGCCATCATTTTCAACTGGAAATACTGATGAGCAGCTAACAGCATGAAACTTAACAGACTGGGATTTCCTGGCTTTATACTGGTTGCATATATGTCCATTTTCACTTTCATTTTGAGCGGGAAATTTAAGTGTAAAGCATTTGTCTGATGTGGGTTCAGCAAAATAGATGTTTATTGTTACCACTTTCCATCCATTCTGTCATCATTTTTTCATCAAATTAATTAGCTTTTGTTAACATTTCAGACATTCGTTTGAAGTGAAAAGTCTTGACATTATGTAAAAAGTGTGCACAATGTTTTATAATCTTAATTTTGGTGCAACTGTAAGCAATACTTATAATACTTTATTATACCATTAAGATTCAACAGTTAATTATTTCACACAGCATGACTGTGTTATGTACTTTAAAAAAATAACAAGCTTTATCAACTTAACAGTAATCAAAGTCAACTCAACAGTTAAAAAGTTAGTTTTCTTGTCACACAACTGTAAATGTTAATTGTGTTCACAGTACACTACAACCCTGTAATGCTCAAGATCAGAATATTTATGTAATTCTTCTCCCTCCATTAAATCACTACATTACCTGCTGATCACCTCAGGTTGAATTTCTGTCACACGCTTTCTAGCCTAAGTACTCTTGTGACATGAAATGGGCAATTAGGTTTGAAATTGTGTTCAAAAGCACTCTATCTTTTTAACTGATATTTTTGTATTTGTTTTCTCGCTGTAAGCATTATGGTTTGACAAGCCATTAGTCTTTGAAGTCATTTTGATGCATAGGTAGTTATCACAGCATAATAAATGTGAAAAACTGAGCATGATTTATGAGAAGACATAATTAATGCTTTTTCAACTTAGTTTAGTTATCTATTACTGTCTGGTGCATTTTTAACTTGACTGAGCACATAGTGCTCATGGGAAGCTTTTACTCTTTCAGTGCTGTAACCGAATTTTGACGGCCTTTGCAAACAGTTTGGATCCAGATGAGACGCCACAGAATGTGGCGTCTCATCAGGATCCAAACTGTTTACTATTCTGATAGTATTCTTTGCAAAAATTCGAAGAAAATGCTACTTTTAGAAATTCAGCAGACAACTTTTTAGCAGACTTCAAATTTCCCAGCATGCAAAGGGTTTAGGATACTGTCAGTTGTCTGGCAGATCGTGTGTGTCTGCATCTTCATGCTTCTTTTCTCATCTATTGACTTCAAAGTAACTATTAAGGAACAATCCATGAGTGACCCTCATTAATACTTGTTCAAAGTGTTCTGTTCTGTTCAATATTTTCCTCTGAAATACAAGGGTAAGGGTTTAATATAAAGTGTGCATCATCATCTTTAGTCTTCTACTCATTTACTGCAAGTCATATACAAAATTACCAAATGGTAGAGGACCACCAATCAGTGTTACCCGGTACAAGCAAAATAGAAAACCTCTGGATCTTGCAAATTTAGGGGGAAAAATGTTTTTTCACAATTTAATAATTAAAAGTGTTTCTACAAAAAAATTAATGTCCTGGTATCTAAAGAAGTCTTAGAATTGGTTTGCATTTATTTTAGGTTGTGTCACATTGTGGAACACTTTAAAATTGGCTTCTTGCATCCATGAACTCACATATCCTATGGTATAATGCATTAACATTTTATAACAGATTGTGTCAAAGAATTTACAGCTGGTATGACCATACAGTCTTATCCCTGTATTTATTCCGTGTAAGAAAAAAAGATCTATGTTATTTTGGTATTTTTTCTGTGTGCAAAATCATCAAAAATTTGAAATTATGTATTTCTTTAGTTTATAAAGGTTTATGTATAACATTTCTTAACCCTTTATCTCGCAGAAACAAATGGAAAATGACTCGCAGTCTGTTCATGTTTCATGATGTTTGCTGCTCATCAGTATCTAACTTTTAGAAATGAAGCCTTTAAAATTTGAATCTAGTAAGAAAGGTCTTTATATAAATGTATCTTTCTGAGAGATTAAAAATTTGTCAAAATAGTATTTAAGTGGTAAAAGGTTAATTAAAGCATTTGCAAGTACCCTGAACAGTACATTATAGTTTATTAGTTCTTTATAATTTTCTTTAAGTAGTATGCACAGAACAATCCTTCCAACTGCATCGGACACCCTATGTTGTGGGCACATGTTACATACTTTGTTATACATCTTTAAAGTTAGAATAAGATAGACACCAATCTTAGAGTTGACATGGTTTAGATAGACACCAATCTTAGAGTTGACATGGTTTTTGTACTTTTTTCACATGCACTTGGTCCTTTCTTGTTTGTGCATTATTGTTCTAGATTTTATATTATATCACTTGTATGGTTATTCAAGCAATTTTGATGGGGTTTTTTATATTAAATTTGGCGTTTTTATAACCATCTTACTGCATGTGCATAAAGTGTTCTTGGATTCATCTGTGCAAGCCACAATGGCTTATCAGGGATGACTGGATTTTCATTGAGATAAGACTTCCTGGTAACGAAATATTCCATCTAAGGGGACAGTGTCGTCCCTTATTATAAGCCTGGACAGATGGGACAGTGTCGGCCCTTATTATAAGCCTGGACAGATGGGACAGTGTCGGCCCTTATTATAAGCCTGGACAGATGGGACAGTGTCGTCCCTTATTATAAGCCTGGACAGATGGGACAGTGTCGGCCCTTATTATAAGCCTGGACAGATGGGACAGTGTCGGCCCTTATTATAAGCCTGGACAGATGGGACAGTGTCGGCCCTTATTATAAGCCTGGACAGATGGGACAGTGTCGTCCCTTATTATAAGCCTGGACAGATCCTTGGAAGCATATTAGGTGCATACTTTACATTTATTTACAATATCTTTTGTAACATGGTAAGATTTCTTGGCCAAAATCCAGACTGAAACTCTCAAGAACAAAGCGAAAACCTCATTAACTGTCATTTTTAACTAGAATTAAATGATGTCACCAGCGACTGTCACTATAAAATATCAACAACAAAGTCCAGTCCCCATTTATTGTCACTTTTAAATGCATAAAAATAAATTAGTCTCTAATGACTGCCACTTGAAATCAACATCAGAATGGTGGCATAAAAACTGCCTGGATCTCTTTGAGTGTGAACCCCGGTGTTGAAATATTTTTATTGTGTGCTCATTGTTGTAAGTGTATTGCCAAGAAATCATGTTCTGTTATACACTATTTAAGTGATGTTTATCTATACATAGAATTTTTGCCATCAAGAGCCAGAATGGCTTATTGGCTTTCAATGTGTATGTGATGATAGGGCAGTGTGGTTATTAACAGAAAAAACTGTTAAATGCTTACAAAATTTGTCACATTTTATGTCGGTCATGTTTTATCCTTGGTTATGTTCAAGTTAAGTTTATTTGCAACACCAAGTGTGTGTTTTAGTGTAGTGTGTTTTTTCAGTGGTTAAGTATTTTAATACACTGTTTCTGTAGCACTGCCCATTCTTTAAGTGGACAAAACACAAATAGACATTAATGATATGTGTGGCAACTCTAATACAATTTTAGTTGTTATTGGAATGTAAGTCACTAGCTTGAACATGTAGTGCACTGTGTAATGATAACACATTGTATGTTTTCACACAGTGAAAGGTTAACATTGTGTGAATGGAAAGATTGCTTATTTATTTTATTAATGAAATGCATGTGCATTTAAAGTTATAGATTTATTCAATGTGGTTTTGTGATAATTACTGAAGAAGAACAACAAATTTTGTGAAACTAAATAAGGCCACAACTTCATTATTTAGTCTGTATAATTAAATAGTTTTATTTGTCGTATACTATAAAAATTATACCCCCATTACCAATGGTAATGGGGGCTATCCCCATTACCAATGGTAATGGCGGCTATATAGAGTCACTTTGTCGGTCGGTCAGTCTGTCTGTCTGTCGGTCTGTCCTGAAAGCTTGTCGGGGCCATAACTATGTTGTTCATTGTGAGATTTTAAAGTCATTCGGCACAATTGTTCACCATCATTGGACGGTGTGTCGCGCGAAAGAATTACGTAGATATCTCAAACGTCAAGGTCACACTTTGAGTTTAAAGGTAAAAAATGGCAATAAATGAGCTTGTCCGAGCCATGACTTTGTCATTTATTGTGAGATTTTAAAATCATTTGGCAGATTTGTTCCCCATCATTAGATAGTGTGTTGCGCAAAAAAATAACGACGATATTTCCAAGGACAAGGTCACACTTTGAGTTCAAAGGTAAAAAATGGCCATACATGAGCTTGTCCGGGCAATAACTATGTCGTTCACTGTGAGTTTTTTAAATCATTTGGCACATTTGTTCACCATCATTGGACGGTGTTTCACGCCAAAGAATTAGGTCGATATCACCAAGGTTAAGGTGACACTTTGAGCTCAAAGGTCAAAAATGGCCATAAATGAGATAATGTCTGGGCTATTACTATGTCGTTCATTGTGAGGTTTTAAAAATTATTTGGCACATTTGTTCAACATCATTGGATGGTATGTCACGCGAAAGAATGACATTGACATCTACAAGGCCAAGGTCACACTTTGAGTTCAGAGGTCATAAAAAGGCCATAAATGTGCTTGTCCGGGCCATATCTATGTTGTTCATTTTAAAATCATTTGTTCACCATCATTGAAAGGTATGTTGCACGAAAGAATTATGTCGATATCTCCAAGGTCAAGGTCACACTTTTAGTTCAAAGGTCAATAATGGCCATAAATGATAATGACATAGTAATTCGTAAAAAATCGCCATAAATTAGCTTCTCTTGTTTTGTGAAGACAGCATGCAAAATAGTCTGTGTCAATGCGGCATGTGGGGGTAAACGTCACGTCTGTGTCAAAGCTCTAGTTATTTTTAAGTCTATATTAAGATGCTAATTTTTTGGTAGGAGAAATCCGAGGTATTGTCATACCCAGCTCGTCATGTCGTCCTCCGTCGTCGTGCTAAAACTTGCACATAGTGCTCTAAAATCAAAGTGCTTCCACCTACAACTTTGAAACTTCATATGTACCTGCACCTTGATGAGTTCCAGACGCCACACCCATTTTTGGGTCACTAGGTCAAAGGTCAAGGTCACTGTGACCTCTAAAAAAAAAGACAAGCTTTCATTTATTTTGCCCCCCCCCTCTTCTTCGAAGAAGAGGGGGTATATTGTTTTGCTCATGTAGGTCCGTATGTCTGTATGTCCCTCCGTCTGTCCGTCCACCAGATGGTTTCCGGATGATAACTCAAGAACGCTTAGGCCGAGGATCATGAAACTTCATAGGTACATTGATCATGACTTGCAGATGACCCCTATTGATTTTGTAGTAACTAGGTCAAAGGTCAAGGTCATGGTGACCCGAAATAGTAAAATGGTTTCCGGATGATAACTCAAGAACGCTTATGCCTAGGATCATGAAACTTCATTGATACATTGATCATGACTCGCAGATGACCCCTATTGATTTTCAGGTCACTAGGTCAAAGGTCAAGGTCACGGTGATCCGAAATAGTAAAATGGTTTCCTGATGATAACTCAAGAACGCTTATGCCTAGGATCATGAAACTTCATAGGTACATTGATCATGACTCGCAGATGACCCCTATTGATTTTCAGGTCACTAGGTCAAAGGCCAAGGTCATGGTGACGAAATAGTTAAATAGTTTCCTGATGATAACTCAAGAACGCTTATGCCTAGGATCATGAAACTTAATCATAGGTACATTGATCATGACTAGCAGATGACCCCTATTGATTTTGAGGTCACTAAGTCAAAGGTCAAGGTCACAGTGACCCGAAATAGTAAAATGGTTTCCGGATGATAACTCAAGAACGCTTTTGCCTAGGATTATGAAACTTCATAGGAACATTGATCATGACTCGCAGATGACCCCTAATGATTTTCAGGTCACTCGGTCAAAGGCCAAGGTCACGGTGACCTGAAACAGTAAAATGGTTTCAGATTATAACTCAAGAACGCTTATGCCTAGGATCATGAAATTTCATAGGTACATTGATCATGACTCGCAGATGACCCCTAATGACTTTCAGGTCACAAGGTCAAAGGTCACGGTGACTTGACACAGTAAAATGGTTTCCGGATGATAACACAAGAAAGCTTATGCCTAGGATCATGAAACTTCATAGGTACATTGATCATGACTCGCAGATGACCCCTATTGATTTTCAGGTCACTAGGTTAAAGGTCAAGATCACAGTGCCAAAAAACGTATTCACACAATGGCTGCCACTACAACTGACAGCCCATATGGTGGGCATGCATGTTTTACAAACAGCCCTTGTTAAAAACTGCACCTGCAGTCAAGCGTTGGCACCTGTTATGCGGTGCTCTTGTTAATAAAAACAATTGTACATGTATTGACACTATTGTGTATTGTGTTTTTGTGTGTGTGTGTGTGTTATTACCAGAAGTTTTCAGACTGTAATACATGTATAGCATTTAAGGCCAAGCTGGTGAATCTAATATCATTAGAAACTTCTCCTGCTCCTTATTCATCCATGGGAATGTTAAATGACATTCCACTGGGACTATTATTAATTGTTAACATTCATTTTTATACGCCCGTCTATGACGGGACGTATTATGGTATACCCCGCGTCCGTCCGTCTGTCCGTCCGTCTGTCCGTCCGTCTGTCCGTCCGTCTGTCCGTCCGTCTGTCCGTCCGTCCGTCCGTCTGTTAATGTCGTACGCTACGTCAAATATCCTTTGACAGATTTTCTTCAAATTTTAACACAATCTTAATATTGATAAACCCTGATCCCCTTTCGTTTTTGACGGAATTCTGAATTGTCGTTCCAGAGTTATGGGACTTTGTTCGTCAAAATTTCGTGATTTCATTGAATGTCCTACTGTAGCTCAAATATCCTTCGATGGATTTTTTTCAAATTTCAACACAATCTTAATATTGATAAACCCTGATCCCCTTTCGTTTTTGACGGAATTCTGAATTGTCGTTCCAGAGTTATGGGACTTTGTTCGTCAAAATTTCGTGATTTCATTGAATGTCCTACCGTAGCTCAAATATCCTTCGATGGATTTTTTTCAAATTTTAACACAATCTTAATATTCATAAACCCTGATCCCCTTTCATTTTTGACGGAATTCTGAATTGTCGTTCCAGAGTTATGCGACTTTGTTCGTCAAAATTTCGTGATTTCATTAAATAAACTGAAGTAAAAAAATGATTCAAAGGGTTATTTATTACCTTACTACTTCATTGGCGAACGACGGGCGTATCATGCGCTCATGGCGCAGCAGTTTATTAACATTTGTGCTATGATACGAGTGCCATTAGTGATGTGTTGTAGTGTGTGTGTGATACCTCTCAATATGTCGGCCATTGTTCACCAACTATATTTTCAGACCTGAGATGCTCTGATAACTTTAATTATGACCTTAAGACTGTTGGGTAATGTATTTTATTTTTTAAGCCTTAACTGTTTTCAAACCTTTTTTCTGTATATTATAATTAAGGCCAATAATATTTGTCATGACATCAGGAAAATTGATATAAATATTTTTTGATAAATAAAGTATTGTTTCATTGGTCAAGGTCTTTTATGATGAAACCTAAAACTGGTATGTTAAGTGTATGAAACAACTGTAGAATTCATACTCTGGAACTTCATGTCATGTTGATGACCAAAGGCCTTTGGTATTTCAATTTGTTAATGAAATAGTTATGTTGCTTCACGATTTAGCAATATTTAGCCTGTGTAAGTGTAAAATTCTGTAAATAATGAATTCTGCTAAAATCGTGTAGTATTTTCCTACAAAATGTCTCATGAAAATACCAGGGGGTTTTAAGTTTAAAATTAACCTTTGCAATGATTGTTTTATATAAAATATAAGACATACAGACTGCATAATTTATAACTTGTTTCATTAAATAATAATGTGTCTGCAAGTGGTTTGAAAGGTCTAGGTCTAGAGATGTGTTTGTGCATTGATGTTCAGCTTTGTGTATATAATAATCATTTCTGTACTACATGTCAATGTGTAGTTTGCTTCAATCTCTGTTACTGGTAGTTATAAAAGCTGCTGCAGCTGAGTCTGTTGTGTACAGATTGTTAAATATATTTTATTAGTATATGCTTGTTACACATGTTCATGTTACTGAGACATTTAAATTATCTGTTCTGCCATTATATAAAGCCTTGCTTTGAGCAAAGAGGGTTTAATGCATGTGTGCATGTTTGTCAATTTCATTCCAGATTTGCGTGTGCAGTCCCCACAGGCTTATCAGAAACTTCTCTGATGAGCCTGTGCAGACTTCGTAGGCTAATCTGGGATGTCAATGTACCCACTTGCATTAAACCCTGTTTTCCCATATTGAGGGTCATACAGAGATATTGTTTTAGAGTTGCTCAATCACTCGTCATTCTTCAACAGTAGTCGTTATTAATTAAACATTGGTATTGTACATGTTAAATGTGTTACAGTTGTTCATGCAACCGTCGCTAAATGGTCCAAGGCCAAGAGTGCAAAATCTAGTCATCAGATTTATATATGTTATTATTATACCCCCAAAAACAAAGGTTAGGGGGATATATAGGAGTGAACTTGTTGGTCGGTCGGTCAGTCGGTCTGTCTGTCTGTCGGTCCTATTAAGTGTCCGCTCTCTAATTCAAGTAGTTTTCATCCGATCTTCACGAAACTTGGTCAGAAGTCTATCTACATGATGTCTAGGCCAAGTTCGAACATGGGCCTTGCCGGGTCAAAAACTAGGTCACGGGGTCACTTAGTGCGTTTTAAACATTCAGCATAGTGTCCGCTCTCTAATTCAAGTAGTTTTCATCCGATCTTCACGAAACTTGGTCAGAAGTTGTATCTACATGATGGCTAGGCCAAGTTCGAACATGGGCCTTGCCGGGTCAAAAACTATGTCACGGGGTCACTTAGTGCGTTTTAAACATTCAGCATGTTGTCAGCTCTCTAATTCAAGTAGTTTTCATCCGATCTTCACCAAACTTGGTCAGAAGTTGTATCTAGATAAACTTAAGGCCAAGTTTGAACATGGGCCTTGCCGGGTCAAAAACTAGGTCACGGGGTCACTTAGTGTGTTTTTTAACATTCAGCATGGTGTCCTCTCTATTATTCAAGTAGTTCTCATCCGATCTTCCCAAAACTTGGTCAGAAGATTTATCTAGATGATCTGAAGGCCAAGTTCGAACATGGGCCATGCCAGATCAAAAACTAGGTCACAGGGTCACTTAGTACATTTTACACATTAAGCATGGTGTCCGCTCTCTATTTCAAGTAGTTTAAATCCGATCTTCACCACACTTGGTCAGAAGTTGTAACTAGATGATGTGTAGGTCAAGTTCGAACATGGGCCATGCCGGGTCAAAAACTAGGTCATGGGGTCACTTAGTGTGGTTTAAACCTCACCATGTTGTCCGCTCTCTAATTCAAGTAGTTTTTATCCAATCTTCACCAAAATTGGTCAGAAGTTGTATCTTGATAATGTCTAGAGCAAGTTTGAATATGGTTCATGCCGGGTCAAAAACAAGGTCACTGGGTCACTTATTGCGTTTTAAACATCACAATATTGCCTGCTCTCTAATTCGAGTAGTTTTCATCCAATCTTCACCAAACTTGGTCAAAAGTTGTATCAAGACGATGTCTAGGTCAAGTTTGAATATGGGTCATGCTGGGTCCAAAACTAGGTCACGGGGTATCTTAGTGCGTTTTAAACCTCACCATGTTGTCCGCTCTCTAATTCAAGTAGTTTTCATCCAATCCTCACCAAACTTGGTCACAAGTTTTATCTAAATGATAGACAAGTTTGAACATGGGCCATTCCGGGCCTAAAACTAGGTCACGGGGTCACTTAGTGCGATTTTTAACATTCAGCATGGTGTCCGCTCTCTAATTCAAGTAGTTTACATCCGATCTTCACCAAACTCGGTCAGAAGTTGTATGGAGATGATCTTAAGGCCAAGTTAGAACATGGGCCTTTCTGGGTCAAAAACAAGTCAAGGGGTCAATTAGTGCGTTTTAAAAATTGAGCATGGTGTCTGCTGTTTTTTGTGAAGACGACATGCAAAATATTATGTGTCAATGCGGCATGTGGGGGTAATAGTCACGTCTGTGACAATGCTCTAGTTAATACTGATTTTTATGCCCCATGTATAGCATATAGCAATTGCACTCTACCTACGTAACCTACAGATGAAGTATGAAGTTTCTTTCTGTGAATTGATTTTTGGCGAAGTTATGGCTCTTGGACTTAGAAATAGTCGGAATTATAACCTTTTTGCTGGAGGTTTTTCAGATATTGAGCTGATTTTTGGTATTTGAGTCTACCTACATGACTTACAGATGAAGTGTGAGTTTTGTTTTGGTCCATTGATTTTTGTCTAAGTTATGGACCTTGTTTTCTTTAAAATAGCTTCTTTGGGTCTTCAAAGTGCAGTAGGGGGCATTGTGTTTCACAAACGCAGCTCTGTTTTTTTTAGCTCACCTGAGCACAGCATGCTCATGGTGAGCTTTTGGGATCGCCTTTTGTCCGTCGTCCGTTGTGCGTCCGTTGTCAACATTTTGCCTTGTGAACACTAGAGGCCACATTTCTTGTCCGATCTTCATGAAACATGGTCAGAACATTTGTCCCAATGATACCTCCACTGAGTTTGAGACTGGGTCATGCTGGGTCAAAAACTAGGTCACTAGGTCAAACAAAAGAAAAACCTTGTTAACACTGTTGAAGTCACATTTGATGCCCAATCTTCATGTAACTTTGTCAAAATGTTTGTCTTAATGATATGTTGGTTGAGTTCAAAAATTGTTCTGGTCCGTTGAAAAACATGGCCGCCAGGGGGCGAAGCAGTATTCCTTATATCGCTATTGAGAAACCTTGTGAACACTCTAGAAGTCACAATTTTTGCCCAATCATAATGAATCTAGGTCAAAACATTGGTTTCATTGATATCTTGGATGAGTTCGAAAATGGTCCAGATCGGTAAAAAAACATGGCCGCCAGGGGGCGGGGCAGTTTTCTCTATATGTATACAGTGAAAACATGTTAACACTTCATGAAATTTGGTTAGAACATGTGTTTTCTGGATATGACGGTTGAGTTCGAAAATGGTTCGGATCAGTAAAAAAAAACATGGCCGCTGGGGGGGGGGGGAGTCATTTTCCTTATATTTATATAGTTAAAACAGCTTGTGAACACTCTAGTTTAGCATGTCAAGGGAAGCTACTGCAAAATGGCTTTTGAAAACTTATGTTGAATTGACAGAGCTGTCTCCCTTTTTAAAATATTTTATTTTTTTTAAGCACAAGAAGATTAAGTGGAATTAGTTATAAATGATAGTTTTACATTCTGGAAGATAGCAAACTTTTGAATATGTTTTTTATTGTTTGATGATTCTGTACAATATGGCATTCTTTTGTCAAACGATTAAAGCGAGACTATAAGATTTTTATATGTGTTAAATTGTAATATATTGATAAATACATGTTACAATAACACAAAATAGGCAAGACATTGAAGACGAATTTCATAAAATGCAGCAAAGACAAATTAACGCCCCTGAGCCGATGGTGACGAAAAGATATTTTGTACATATTTTCCTACAATAACCAAAGAATTCGTCTTTTTATTAGGATCGGAGTTAGTGTTCGTGTGTCGTATGAATTAAGATTCACATTGTACATTCATGATATACATTCTGGCGAATTTGACTGTACAGACATTTTCAATTTCAGAATTAAATATCTGGCTTATTTCGCATTTTTTGACACATGTTCTTCTTAACTTTTATTTTAAATTATATTGAAATGTATGATCTTGTTAACACTCTAGAGGTCACATTTATTTTCTGATCATCATGAAACTTGGTCTGAAGATTTGTCCCAATGATATCTTGGATGTGTTCGAAAATGGTTTTTGTTGCTTTTAAAACATGGCCACCAGGGGCGAGGCATTTTTCCTTATATGGCTATATATTGCTTTAGTAAAACCTTGTTAACACTTTAGAGGCCACATTTATTGTCCTATCTTCATGAAATTTGGTCAGAAGATTGGTCTCAATGATATCTTGGATGAGTTCCAAAATAATTATGTTTGCTTGAAAAACATGGCTTCCAAGGGGCAGGGATTTTTTCCTTATACGGCTATAGTAAAATTGGTCTCAATGATATCTTGGATGAGTTCGAAAATAATTATGTTTGCTTGAAAAACATGGCTTCCAAGGGGCAGGGCATTTTTCCTTATACGGCGATAGTAAAATCTTGTTAACACTCTAGAGGCCACATTTACTGTCCGATCTTCATGAAACTTGGTCAGAAGATTCATCTCAATAATATCTTGGAAGTGTTCAAAAATGATGACTGTTGGTTGAAAAACATGGCTGCCAGGGGGCGGGGCATTTTTCCTTATATGGCTATAGTAAAACCTTGTTAAGACTCTAGTGGTTTATTTTCTGATCTTCATGAAACTTTGTCAGAAGATTTGCCCCAATAATATTTTGTTATCTCAGGTGAGCGAATTTGGGCCTTTCAGGCCCTCTTGTTACAAAATTTATTTTTTCCTTGTCCTAAAAAGGGCCATGCAGTTGAGGCAACTCTCCTGACAAACATCATTACCCTTATTACTCTTCAGTGTTTGGACTACCCCATTTTTCGCCAAAATAATTTTTTGATGTAACTTAAAATTTTCTGACGAATTGTTTTTCACCCATAATAAATTTTAGGACAGTTTATTTTACACGCTATTTTTTACACAAAAAGTATTACCTGTTGCGCTTACCTGATGTCACTTAATGTGCTTTTAGAAACTGATTAAGGTCATAAAACCTTGCATATTTTGTTATCTCAGGTGAGCGAATTTGGGCCTTTCAGGCCCTCTTGTTACAAAATTTATTTTTTCCTTGTCCTAAAAAGGGCCATGCAGTTGAGGCAACTCTCCTGACAAACATCATTACCCTTATTACTCTTAAGTGTTTGGACTACCCCATTTTTCGCCAAAATAATTTTTTGATGTAACTTAAAATTTTCTGACGAATTGTTTTTCACCCATAATAAATTTTAGGACAGTTTATTTTACACGCTATTTTTTACACAAAAAGTATTACCTGTTGCGCTTACCTGATGTCACTTAATGTGCTTTTAGAAACTGATTAAGGTCATAAAACCTTGCAGGCAACATTTTTGTTTTTGCTTTCCCTACCTCTGAGTCAGGTAGGGAATTTTCATTTACTGGCTTGTGCACTCTAAGCACTGGCAAACAAAGTTTATAAGAAAAAGTGACAGTTGTGAAATGTTTTAAAATACTGATGAAATGGACTTAAACCCCAAATTAACAAACAAACACAAACAAAAATTGTCATAAATTGGACTTCAACTCTTCTGCGATAAATTAAGTAAGACGGAAAGTTTGCAATTCAGAGGCTATACAGTTCTCTGTGAAGTGAGATAAGGTAGGATTGTTTGGGTTCAAGGAAGTAATGTCATGGTGTGCAAGCTAAATTCAAGTACATGAGCATCTGTCAGAGTTATTGACTATGAAGTTTAACTGGATTATGAATGTTCTTCTTGCCATTTATGAGATTCTTTACTTATCTTGTTATCTAGTACAGGAGATAAGGTAGGATTGTTTGGGTTCAAGAAAGTAATGTCATGGTGTGCAAGCTAAATTCAAGTACATGAGCGTCTGTCAGAGTTATTGACTATGAAGTTTAACTGGATTATGAATGTTCTTCTTGCCATTTATGAGATTCTTTACTTATCTTGTTATCTAGTACAGGTGAGCTCAGGATAAAGTATGAATGATTTATGAGTTGAGACTGGGTTAAGTCACATTTCCAGACATCAAGTAGAGGAAATCTCTTCTGATATTTGATTTATATATAATACTGTCATTTTGCTTTTACTCATATATCTGAATAATTGTATAAGTTGACATGTTTCCTTTTTCACGGGTATTTTTTACATGGATAGTTGTTAGTTTATTTTGAAATGTCAACGACTGCCCCACTCCCGGAGCCTGGCCCCAATTTCTTAAAAATAGGTTAGCCTGGTTTAAGAATAACTGTCCAAAGTCACTTATTTCTTTTATTCATATAATAATTGAAAAAAGACCATGTATAAAAAAAAAGAACTACAATGTAATGTTATGTATCACACATAATTGTCAATAAAAGCTTCAAATACTTACTAAATGATTTTTGCACACTTTATTGCATTATGAAAAAAAGTGTGCTAAAAATAAAACTGTTAAAACAAGTTTTACAATTTTCAAGTAATCGGGGCCTGATAATGTCAGACCTTCGTCAAAGTCGGTAATACATGGCAAATGTTCCAGACAGTATTAAAAGATACACAATACTCCAATTACTGGTATTGACATTTAAATTTGCCTCACTCTAAGAAAACGGGGCTTATTGCCTTGTGTAAAGTCTTTTTCCCACATAAGCCTGTGCAGTCTGAGCAGGCTTATCAGTGACGACACATTCTGTCTGAAATGGATTTTGCTTGAAGGAAATTGCTTTTAACCCTTTGCATGCTGGGAAATTTGTCGTCTGCTAAAATGTCGTCTGCTGAATTTCTAAAACTAGCATTTTCTTCGATTTTTTTTCAAAGAATACTATCCGAATAGCAAACAGTTTGGATCCAGATGAGACGCCACATTCTGTGGCGTCTCATCTGGATCCAAACGGTTTGCAAAGGCCTTCAAAATTCGGTTCCCGCACTGAAAGAGTTAAAAGAAAATACATACAACGGGAAGTGTTGCCACTGATTTGACTATGTATCTTGAACAGGCACAAGCAGAAAGCCAGGTTTTCACAGGGCAATTAATGATCAAAGCAAATAATTATAATATATATCATAAACATTGGTAAAACATACATAATTTTATCTATCCCTATGTAATTTCACAATGTTCTGGTCTTCATAAATCCATCTTGAAGTCGCGATTGCATTCCTTATAACTTAAAGAAAGCAAGATTTAGCTGTATGTTTAGTTCACTATTCTTAAGGGGTGTTGCGGCAGTTTTGCTGATTTTTTTCCCATCAAATAGATTTTGTGAAAAATTTATATTTAAGATATGCATACAAATACTATATGAAAAATGAAATAAAAATATAGGGTCAACGGCCTTGTTTTGATTTTATTCACCATTATATAACATGTACTTTTTAAATAAAACTGAATAATCTCTAATTGCGTAAAAATAATTAATAACCTATGAAATTGGCAACATGTAGATATTATTTAAGCTAAGATACATCATATACCATTTAATTAAACCACACACTACCAATAAAATGGAGTGCACAACTTAAATTTTAAGAAATTTTTTGTTTTTAAATTTTTATGTCACCAAAAAAAAACATCATTTTTTTGCTATTTTAACCTCATTAATGGATTTTTTTTTTTTGGCCAAATAGAATTCTGCGAAACTGCTCAAATATTTTCATCTTCATATTGTCATCCTAAAACACAAATAAAAAAAGGGGGTCACCGCACTTTTAACAGAGATTTTTTGTTTTAATTATCCCTACAGTCTAGACGTCAAATTTCATTAATAAAACAGCAATAAAACAAAACCCAAGTACCGGTACATAGATTGTCAGATATATACATAAACATTAGAAATTGTTTACAATCTTAACTGGGATCACAACAGGTTACCGAAAGACATTAATAAAAAACAATATTTAATCACAAACATAATACCATACAGTATCAAACTCGACCTTAATCATTAATAACTTACATGTTCACAGATTTCGGCATGGTTTGAAGTTTGTGTTTAAATGCTTTAAATTGATAAATGTAAACAACAGGACTAACGAGCTCCAGTATAAAATAAGAATGAAATTAAAGAAAGAAAAAAAAGAAAAAAAAAGTTAACCCCGCCTGGGATCTAACCACTGACAATTGTATAATGAACCAACTCGGTCATTTCTGATTAAACTGATAACAAAAACATTGAGTTGTGATAATAGAATCATCGGTGTTGCTATAAATATATCCTCGGTTAAATAAACTGCCGCAACACCCCTTAATAGAAAACATAACACGTCTAAACATCTGCCTAGGAGACTTCTTCATTTATTGATCATAATATTGCTCATTGGGTCATTGTCGACCTGAAATGGCTTGAAGTCGCCCTGGCCATATTATCCGTTTACAAACTAGACTTGCTGACAACCATAATAGATCCTGATCACATGACCTACTGACATAAATAATATATCCTGATCACTAGACCTACTCACATACATAATAGATCCTGATCACTTGACTCACTAACATACATAATATATCCTGATCACTTGATCCACTGACATACATAATAGATCCTGAACACTTTACCTATCAATATACATTTATATCCTGATCACTTGACCCACTGACATACATAATAGATCATGATCATTGGACCTACTGACATACATAATATATCCTGATCACTCACCATTGACAAGCATAATATATCCTGATCACTAGACCTACGGACACACATAATAGATCTTGATCACTAAAGACCTACCTACATGCATGATAGATCTTGATCACTAGACCAGCTGGCATACATTAAAGATCATGATAACTAGACCAACTGACATGCATAATAGATCTTTATCACTAGACCTAATGCCATGCATTATAGATCTTGACGACTAGACCTACTGACATACATATTATACCCTGATCACTAGACCTACTAACATGCATAAAATATCCTTATCACTAGACCTTCTTACATACATAATATATCCTGATTACTAGACCTACTGGTACACAATATATATACTGGTAACTTTACCTACTGACATACATAATATATCCCAATCACTTGACCTACTGACATACATAATATATCCCGATCACTTGACCTACTCACATACATAATATATCCCGATCACTTGACCTACTCACATACATAATATATTCTGATCACTAGACCTACTGACAAGCATAATATATATTGATCACTTGACCTACTGACATGCATGATAGATCTTGATCACTAGACCTACTGACAAACATATTATACCCTGATCACTAGACCTACTTAAATGCATAAAAAATCTTAATCACTAGACCTTCTTACATACATAATATATCCCGATTACTAGACCTACTGGTATACATAATATATCCTGGTAACTTGTCCTACTGACATACATAATATATCCCAATCACTTGACCTACTCACATACATAATATATTCTGATCACTAGACCTACTGACATGTGATATATATATTGATCACTTGACCTACTGACATGCATGATAGATCTTGATCACTAGACCAACTGACAAACATATTATACCCTGATCACTAGACCTACTTAAATGCATAAAAAATCTTATTCACTAGACCTTCTTACATACATAATATATCCTGATTACTAGACCTACTGGTATACATAATATATCCTGGTAACTTTACCTACTGACATACATAATATATCCCGATCACTTGACCTACTCACATACATAATATATCCCGATCACTTGACCTACTCACATACATAATATATTCTGATCACTAGACCTACTGACATGCATAATATATTCTGATCACTAGACCTACTCACATGCATTATATATATTGATCACTTGACCTACTGACACGCATGATACATGTATATCTTGATCACTAGACCTACTGACACGCATAATATATCTTGATAACTAGACCTACTGCATACATGTACAGTACAGTCCACGCATTTTCCCCAATTTCCCTCGCTACTCCTTGGGCACGCTTATGGAAGGAGATTAAGAATGTCCCACGATACGCGGAGTTTGCATGATTGGGGCAAATTGATAAGCCGAAATGGCGGCCCTTGGCGTTGGGAAACACGGAGGAAACTCTGTGTTTAACGAGCCCGCTGACATTCATAATATATCCTGATAACTTGAACTACTGAGAAACATAATATATCCTGATCACTTGACCCACTTAAATACACAGTAAATTGTAATCACTAAACCTAGTTACATACATACTAGATCCTGATGGCTGGACCTGCTGACAAGTATTATAGATCCTGATCACTAGACCTTATGACATACACAATATACCATGATCACTTAACTAACTGACATAAATTTTAGATCCTGATTATCACTTAACCTACTGACATACATAATATATCCTGATCACTTGACCCACTGGCATACATATTATATCCTGATCACTAGACCAACTGACAAGGATACTAGATCTTGATCACTAGAGCTACTGACAAGCATAATATATCTTGATCACTAGACCTATTGACATACACAATAGCCCCTGATCACTTGACCCTCTGACAAACATAATATATCCTGATCACTAGACCTATTCACTAGCATAATTTATCCTGTTCATCAGACCTACTGACAAGCATAATCTATATTTATCACTAGAATAACTGACATGCATGATATATCTTGATCACTAGACCTACTGACATACATAATATATCCTGATCACTTGACTTACTAACAATCATTATAGATCTTGATCACTAGACCAGCTGACATGCATGATAGATCTTGATCAGTGGACCTACTAACATACATAAAATATCTTGATCACTAGACCTATTGACAAGCATTATATATCCTGATCACTAGACCTACTGACATACATGAAAGATCTTGATCACTAGATCTACTGACATACATATCATATCCTGAGCACTCGACCCTCTGACAAGCATAATATATCCTAATCAATAGACCTACTTACACGCATAATAGATCTTGATCACTAGACATACCAACATGCATGATAGACTTTGATCACATGACCTGTTGGCATACATTAAAGATCATGATAACTAGACCAACTGACCTGCATAATAGATCTTGATCACTAGACCTTTTGTAATGCATTATAGTTCTTGATCACTAGACCTACTGACATACATATTATAAACTGATCCCTATACTTACTTACATGCATAAAATATCCTAATCACTAAATCTTCATACATACATGATATATCCTGATTACTAGACCTACTGTATACATAATATATCCTGATAAATTGACCTACTGACATACATAATAATATTCTGAACATTAGACCTACTGACATGCATAATAGATCTTGATCACTAGACCTAATGACATACATATCATATCCTGATCACTAGACAAACTGACAAGCATAGTAGATCCTGATCCCTTAATCTATCGACACACATAATATATCCTGATATCCAGTCCCAGTGGCAAGCATAATATATCCTGATTACTAGACCCTTTGACATACATAATATATCTTGATCAATAAACCTACTGACAAGCACAAGAAATCCTGATCACTAGACCCGCTGACATTCATAATATGTCCTGATCACATGCCCTACTGACAAACATAATGTATCCTGATCACTTGACCCACTGACAAACATAATAAATCCTGATCACTAGACCTAGTGACAAACATAATTTATCCATATCACTTGACCCACTGACATACATAATAAATTGTGATTACTAGACCTAGTGACAAACATAATAGATCCTGATCACTAGACCTGCTTACAAGCATAATAGATCCTGATCACTAGACCCACTGACATTCCTAATATATCCTGATCACTAGACTTTATGACATACACAATATACCATGATATCTTAACTAACTGACATAAATTATAGATCCTGATCATCACTTAACTCACTGACATACATAATATATCCTGATCACAAGACCAATTGACAAGGATACTAGATCTTGATCACTAGAGCTACTGACAAGCATAATATATCTTGATCACTAGACCTAATGACATACACAACAGCCCCTGATCACGTGACCCACTGACAAACATAATAAACCTGATCACTAGACCTTTTCACAAGCATAATATATCCTGATCACTAGACCTACTGACAAGCATATTAGATCTTGATCACTAGAATAACTGACATGAATGATAGATTTTGATCACTATACCTACTGATATACATGATATATCCTGATCACTTGACCTTTTAACAATCATAATAGATCTTCATCACTAGACCAACCAACATGCATGATAGATCTTGATCACTGGACCTACTGACATACATAATATAACCTAATCACCAGACCTACTGAAAAGGATTATATATCCTGATTACTAGACATACTGACAAGCATAATAGATCTTGGATCACTAGACCAACTTACAAACATAATAGATCCTGATCACATGACCTAATTTGATAAATAATATATTCTGATCACTAGACCTACTCACATACATAAAATATCATGAACACTTGACCTACTGACATACATAATAGATCCTGATCACTAGACCTTCTGACAATCATAATATATCCTAATTACTTGACTCACTGACATACATGATATATCCTGATCACTTGACCCACTGACATACATATTAGATCCTGATCACTTAACATACATAAATTATCCTGATTACTTAATCCACTGACATAAATAATAGATCCTGATCACTGGACATACTGACATACATAATATATCCTGATCACTTGACCTTCGACAAGCATAATATATCCTGATCCCTAGACCCACTGACACACATAAAATATCTTGATCACTAGACCTACTGACATGCATGAAAGATTTTTGTCACTATATCTACTGACGTACATATCATATCCTGATCACTAGACCCTCTGACAAGCATAATATACAGATGGAAAAAAGTTTAGCTGCATGTGTTCACATGCATATAAATATTGACACATTGTTTCCAATTTATTTTTGAATATTGAAAGATTAACCAGTAAGCCACATTTCTGTATCAAAACAAATTCATTTCATCTGGTCAAAAATGTTACGTAAATTTTGGCATATCATAATCCAATGTTACATACCGTCAATATCTGTTATTGCCTCCCGCTTTAGCAATAACTGCCATGCATCTTCGTCTCATGCTGCCAATAAGGTCACGTATGACTCCTAGAGGGATCCTAGCCCAACCTCTCTGAAGGGCCCACTCAAGGTCGTTTACGTTGTAGACGTCATGACATTTACGTACTCTTCGGCCTAACACGTCCCACACGTGTTCAATTGGAGAAAGGTCTGGAGATCTGGCAGGCCAATCCAGTGTTACACTATGGTTTTGTTGTAATACAGCCCGTGTATGACGTGCAGTGTGATGACGGGCATTATCCTGTTGAAATATGCGGGCGTTTTCTTGGCGTATGAAAGGTACGACAACAGGTCTGATGATCTCGTCGCAATATCGAACGGATGTGAGTGTCCCGGGGACGTGAACAAGATCTGTTCTTGACTGGTGACTGATGCCACCCCACATCATAACACTGCCACCTCCGTATCTGTCGTGTTCCTTAACGTTGGCGTCATGAAACCGTTCGCCACGACGCCGCCAAACCCTCACTCTTCCATCGGCAAAATCAACGGTGAATCTCGATTCGTCCGTGAATAAAACATCGTTCCAGTCGGCACGTGTCCATCACTGATGAAGTATCGTCCAGTTGAGCCTTTCCTAGCGGTGGCGTTGTGACAACGGCACCCCAACTTAGGGTCTGTTGGCACGTAATCCTGACGCTCGCAATTGGTTGCGCACAGTCCTATTGCAAACGAGCGTCCCTGTAGTGTTGTACAGCCTAACGGCAATCTTACCACTCGTCCAAAATCGATGACGCCTCGATGACGTCACGATGTAATTGTTTTCACGTTGGGTGGTCTTTTTAGGCCTACCGGGGCGAGGTCGGTCTTTAGCGCTTCTAGTTTGCTGATACCGTGTCCTTGGGCGACTTACAGTACATCTATGGACACCAAAGTGATTGGCGACGTCATTTACGGGCATGCCAGCAACAAGCATTCCAAGCGCTTGTTGACGTCTTTCCAACGTCAGTCCTGGAACACGTCCCATTTGGAATATCAAATTTTTTTATCCGGCTTTCTTTATGTCACTCCTCTACCAATCTACACATTTAAATCGTTTTTGTTTTTACAAAGCATAAATTGCTGTGCACGTGCACAACGTGGTTTTGTGTTTTTCCGCCCGTATGCTTTCAAGGAACAGTATTACACACGAAAACATATTGAACCGATTTAAGGATCAACACCCCAACGCAATGCAAAGATAAACAAAGTCCAAGGTCATTTGATATTTCTTATACCGTAACATTAACCATGTAGCTAAACTTTTTCCGTCAGTTAATATCTTAATCACTAGACCTACTTACAAGCATAACAGATCTTGATCACTAGACCTACCATAATGCATGGTAGATCTTGATCACTAGACCTACTGACATACATAATAGATCATGATCACTAGACCTACTGCTATGCATTATAGATCTTGATCTTTAGACCTACTGACATACATAATAAAGCCTGATCACTAAACCTACTGACATGCATACATACATAATAGATCATGATCACTAGACCTACTGACACGCATAATAGATCTTGATCACTGGAACTACTGACATGCATGATAGATCTTGATCACTAGACCTAATGACATACATCTCATATGCTGATCACTACACCATTTGACAAGCATTATATATTCTGATCACTAGACCTACTGACATGCATGATTGATCTTGATCACTAGATCTTCTTTCATACATCATATATCCTTATTACTAGATCCACTGACATACATAATATATCTTGATCACTAGACTCACTGACATGCATGATAGATCTTGATTACTAGACCTACTGACATACAATCATATCCTGATCACTAGACCCTCTGACAAGCATAATATAGCCTGATCACCATACACACTGAAAGCATAGTAGATCCTAATCCTGAAACCTATCAACAACCATTTTAAATACTGATCGCTTTACCAACTGACATTAATTATAGATCCTGATCACTGGAACTACTGACATACATAATATATCCTGATCACTAGACCAACTGACAAGCATTATATATCCTGAACACTAAACCTACTGACACGCATAATAGATTTTGATCACTAGACCTACTGTCATACATTATAGATCTTGATCATTAGACCTTCTGGCATACATAATATATCCTGATCACTAGACCTACTGACACGCATAATAGATCTTGATCACTAAAACTACCAACAAGCATTATAGATCTAGATCACTAGACCTACTGACATGCATAACAGATCTTGATCACTAGACCACCTAACATACATAATTCATCCTGATCACTAGACCCACTGACATACATAATAGAGCTTGATCACAAGACCATCTGACATGCATTATATATCCTGATCACTAGACCCACTGACAAACATAAGTGATATTGATCACAAGACCTACTGACATACATAATATATCAGGATCACTAGACCTTCTGACATGCATAAAATATTCTTATCAATAGATCTTCTTACATACATAATATATCCTGCTGATCACTAGACCTACTGACATACATGTACATAGTGCGGAAATAACGTGGTAAATAAGGCACATCTGACGTAGCGACAGACAGCTGCAAAGCAATATACTCCATTGTTTTGAAAGAGGACATAATGATAATATGCGTGTATCGAAAGCAATGCACGCATAATGAATGTCATCAGTTCGACATAAAATACTTTTTGTTGTTGTTGTTTTTTAATCCAAGTCTTCAGTTGTTTATTTCGAGTATTATTTCAAACTATGTTCATCAAAAAATCGGTAATATTAATGTAAAAACTGCGTCAGATTTTCGGTTACACATCTTAAGATCAATAAAAAAATAAAAAAAAATTGGTCGTTAATGAACTCAACGAAGCATAATTATGCGAGATATATCATCAGCAATTAGCATATGGCTAACAATGTTAATTGTAGCTGTTTAACTACTGGTATTCATAATTTATATGTAATCATGGAACCCTAAACGAAGAAGATCTGGGAGAAAGAGAAGGAAGAACAAGCCGTTGGTGGCGATCATGGACTTATGTGACAAAAAAGAGAGCTGAGGCATGAGAAGTACACCAGCATGCGCTCTAATACAGAATACCAGAAAGCGTACAGGTATGTGGGAGTAATGTATTAACACTGACACACAGTTGACCACGGGCAGCAATACTATTTTTTACAGCACATTAAAGACCAGTCAGCCCAATTTTATAGAAGACGCTGACGGGCATATCCTGACCGAGAATACCGAAGTCAAGAACAGGCGGACTGAAATACTGCAGCGACCTCTATAACTTCCCGCTTCAACCAGACCCCAGTCTCTTTCTGACTGATCCTTGACCAGAAGCGGACGATGAAAGTCCGTCAATACTTAAGGTAGCGGTAGAGGATGCAGAACCCAGTCTGAAGGCAGGAAAATCTGCGGGATAGGACAACGACAACATCCCTTCTTAGCTGATTTAGCACGGCGGAGAGGCAACGACTGAAACAATGACGGCACTATGACAAAATATATGGGAGAAGAAGAAGTGACATGATGAGTGGGTCCAGTCTCACCCCCCCCCCTCTACCGAAAATAAGAGCAACCTCAAGCTTTGCGATGATTATCGCACCATCAGCCTCATTAGTCATTCCAACAAAGCCATGATACGCATAATCCGCAATTGATGAGTAGGTAAGGCCGGTGAACTGCTTATGGAAGAGAAGGCTGGATTCGGACCACTGTGGAACAGATCTTGAATGGCAGATTCATCATTGAGAAGGCCTAAACTTTGGAGATTATTAACGATTATAATAAGTATAATACGTTGGTCAGTAAATAAACGTATTGGCATTGTGACATAGTGACAGAATGAAAGTGAAGTGTTGTTTGATAGTCCATATTTCTATTTTAACTCGAGTACATGTTGTTGTTAAACAAATATAACATTCAAATATAAAACTCCTTTTTATGTCCCCCACCACTATAGTGGGGGACATTTTGTTTTTGCCCCGTCTGTTGGTTTGTTTGTTTGTTTGTGCAAACTTTAACATTTGCCATAACATTTGCAATATTGAAGATAGCAACTTCATACTTGGCATGCATTTGTATCTCATGGAGCTGCACATTTTGAGTGGTGAAAGGTCAATGTCATCCTTCAAGGTCAAATTCTGTACATGGGGACATAGTGTTTCACAAACACATCGCTTGTTTTAACTATTTATGCCAGTCCTTGTTCGCGTTTGATCGTTAAGTAAGTCGGGCTGTACTTTTATTCTGAAGGTCACATGTTAATTCGTTTTATCAGAAAACTTGTAACATTCGTAATCGACACTTTAAAGGATCTGTCAGGGTGTTTATTTAATCATAAAACGCTGTATTGGTAAGCCTACATTAGCGACTCGCAAATGCACGGGGACCTACATTTAATTCACCTTTGCAATAAACGGAATGAAAACTTTTTTTTTCAAATGTTTGGATGATTAATGATCGTGTCATCATTTTTAAGCAAAACCATATTAACCTTTTGTAACATTTTGCGCAGTCGTTCCGAGATACTGAGCACGTTATTAAGAACGCGTTAAAATTCAAACGTTGTATTTGATTTTCGTAGTGATAAACCGTTTTTTTTGTCCTGTTTTGCTGACTGCCTCGTGAGAACTTTTTTGACAGCGAATGCTTAAAAATATTTATAATCAAAGCGCTGAAGGCACTGAAGTTCTTCGCTATTGCATAATCTTAGACGCAACTCAGTTTTCAAAATTATGTTATAGCTTTTTATTTCGCAAGTTTGAAATGAACACAATCCATTCAAATGTATAAAGAGTGTGTGTTAAAGCACAGGTCGAGAAATGTGTCCACTGTTTATCCTCATATGTATGTTAAAGAGGTAACTTGGACAAAATAACAACAATCTGTCTCTTTTTTACGCAATTGGTTGCTGCACTGTACAGGTGGGTAGCGTGTGGCTATGATATTAATTAGTGAAAACATCATTTTGAAAGATAAATTATCATATTATAACGAGAAATCAACTTTTCTGAAAAAAAAATCACTATCAAATATATATATAACAAGGTATCCAACTCGAAATCACCCCAAAACGGGGTGCATCGTTTTGAACAGCCATTACTTCATCAATTTTGCAGCGATTTTCATGAACCCGGTCTTATTCAACGCAGAAATGAATTTCCTTTCTGGAAATGTATTTATCTTGTGATATTTCAATTTTTTTTATTCAATATAAAACATACAATGTAAATATGTGCATAAGCAAGAACAAAAATGGTATAATACAGCAGTAATAATGTCAAACACATATTATACATGATATGCTAGTATATACTGTTTTTTTTTGCTTTGGTTGCTTGTTGTGAATGTTGTTATTGTTAAATGTAATAATCAATACTATAGATGAGTTTGCTTAGAGTTGGATAGAAGACAACTGGACTGGGTTATGAAAGTTTATGTGTATCCATTTTTGTTCAAAAAAGTTTATCGTTGTTGAGGGCTATTTCTTTTTCAATTTGGATCTTTAGTTTAAATAGTTTATAAAACAGTTGAAAGTAGGTATTTGTTATTTGTATTTGATGCTGAATATAAAATATTTAATTAATATGATAATGTGGTTCACAGTGTTATTAATTTCTGGTATTTTAAAAGTATTTACATCGAAACTGATATTTAAGAGAGACAGTTTTAATTGTCATTGTTGTTTCTCTAGAAATGTTGTTAACTGGTTCCATAGAATTTGAATATGTTTGCACTCCCAGAAAAGGTGTTCTATTGTTCCAATGTGTTCGCTGCATATATCACATAAATTTGTGTTGGATAGGATACACTTAAAAAGATATTTATTTGTAGCTATGATTCTATGGACATATTTATATTGAAAATTTCTCAGTGTGCTATCTATAGTTGTTTTATATGGCATGATAAATATTTGTTTCCAATTAAGTTCTTGTTCTCGAAGAAGGTTTTGCCATTTATTTTGAAATTGGAGTTTTCTGCTGTGTGTTTAATTTGTAGTTTGTAAAATATTTTGTTTGTTTTGTTTTGCAAGTATGTTTTCCGTGAATGATGTTTGACCTAAGAAGTAAATTCGCTAGATTTCACTAAAAGTATAGTGATTTAATTTCAAAATATAATGTTTCTTAAAAATGGCATTTAAATAATGGAATTTCTCATCCATCATTTTATGATGATGTTTTGAAGCGTGTCCGCAAATTAAAATATGTTAAAGAAAATGTTCATATTAAACTTTTCAATTTAATTAACTTGTTTTTATCAAAAGGATATGATGCTGATGTACTAAAAACACGTGCTTGATGGTTTTTGATTCACTATATCTTTATTCTCTTAAAATTTGGAATCATTAATGATATTATGGGCATTTTTCACATTTGAGCATAATTGTGTCTTTGTGTCGTTTGCACAATTCTGCATGAAAACTACATTTAGACTCACATCTTACATCAAATCATTTCTGTCGTCAGTTGTCAAAACACCTATATACTGTTTGATTCCAATAATGTCGCTTAAATGGAATTACCATTTTTATACATTTGATTCTTAATATTGAATCACCTAAACTTGGTTTATTAGTAATTCAATTTTGCAGTATCGCCCCATTAATATTTTCATTTTTACTTTACAGTACTGCCCCTGGATTTTGTTCACGTCATTGTGTCTTCGCTTGTCAATTACGTCATAACTCTTTCTCTGTTCCTGGGTACATTGATTTTTGTGACTTCATACGACCAACTTTCCCAGTTGTAACCTACATGCATAGGTCATTGGGTTTATAATTTTATTTTTATTTTCTCTGTGACAGGCGTTTCTTGTTTCATTTATTTTTTAGCAGTACATAAACAACCAAGCAATGTAATATGGAACTTTTACAACCATTATTGCTGCTTCTTCCTGTATTTGTGCGATGATGATCTGAAATATAAACTTTATGATGCTATATTTTTTTAATCTTTTTCTATAAAGAAGGAATGTAGTTGACACTTAATCATAGTTTCATTCCATCGTTCCTCAAAAAGTTGTAACACTGTTGCTCTGGTATCTTCAATACCATTGAGTAATTAAATGGTAATTAAATTGAATGCGTTTTAATTCCCTTTTATTATTGTTTAATTTGAGTTACAATGCTATGACGTTAAATTTTATTGACACTTAAATGTATTATGAATATTGCTGAGCAAAGTGTTAGGTTGAGCGCTCCAAAACCGGTTTAAACCCCCAATGCTTTGCATTGACCGTTCCAAGGCGGTAACAACAGCTTTATTCTTATTTGTGTTTATGTTGTTTTGTATTGTGCTGTATTGTGCTGTTTTGTACTGTTTGGGCAATCAGTCACTTGCCTTAAATAAAGGACATATTAATTGTTTATAATAATAATTCAATACTACTCCAGCAGCTGGAGTTTCACTTTATATTGAGTACTTGGTGTGTTATTTGTATTAATTGTAGATTTAATATGTATGGGTATGCTTTCAATTAATGTGTAATACATTAGGAAATTGCTTGAAGGTATTCCGTTTATATAACATATATTCTCAAAATAATAGAAGTCCTTTATTCTGTAATCGTACAATTGGTCGACATATTTAATGTTTTGTTCAAACCAGTGTTTATGGAAAAAAGTCTTATTGTTTGAAGTTATGTCTTTATTGTTCCATAAAATAGTTGTACTGGTGATTTGGGTTTCTAGATTATGAGTAAGATTAGTCCATGCCGATAAAACACTAGATAGAAATATGTTTTCGTTTGCAATGTCATGCAAAATGGTATTGTTGATGTTACATTCAAAAAGTAAGGAGTCACCATATTTTTTTAGGATTTTCTTGTAGAATAATTTCCATTTACTCGTATTGGTATTATCTAGGTATCTTTTAACCCAGCTGCATTTGATTGCATTCAAGAATGAGTCGATGTCTGTTAATTGGATACCTCCATTTTCTACAGATTGCATTAACTGAGTTCGTTTTATTTATCAGGCTTACCGTCCCATATGAAATTAAATATTGCTGATTTTATATCGTTAATAATATCATTTGGTGTATTTGGGAGAACTGTTAGTACATAAACTAATTTAGGGAGTGCAAACGTTTTCAACACCGTGTTTTTTTCCGATTAATGTAAGTTTACGGTGTTGCCATGATTTTAAGCAGTTTTTAAATTTCTGTAGTTTAGGCAGTATGTTTTTAAGAACTGTTTCATTTTCATTGTTTGTAAAGGTTATTCCTAACGTTGTTGCTTCATCTGATGTCCAGTTGAATTTCATTTCTTTTTTAAGATGAATATTGCTTTGTTTAAATTTACCTACTCGTAGCACAGTGCATTTACTTTTGTTTAGTTTAAGACCAGATGCCATTCCAAAATGGGTTAGTGATTCTATAAGATTATCGAATGAGTCACTACTGTCATTTAAGAAATAAGTTGCATCCTCAGCAAATAGGGACTGTTTAATTTCTTCGTCGGGTTCTAGCGATATTCCCTTTATATGTTTATTTGATTGGATATAGTGAGATAGATACTCGATGCATATAATAAATAGCGAGGATAAAAGTAGACATCCTTGTCGAACCCCATTTAATTAGAACTTTCACCGAAATTCATATGTTTTAAGCAAGAGAACATAAACGAATGGTCTAGTGAATCGAAAGCCTTTTCGAAGTCTGCAAAGAAAATGAGGCCAGAATTGTTTGGTTGGTTGAAATAATTAATGCATTCTGGTATCAGACGTACGTTTTCACCAATGTTACGTCCTTTAATGAAACCAGATTGTGATCTTGAAATGATTGATGGTAATATTTTTTTTATTCTGTTTGATATACTATTAGTGGCAATTGTATAATCATTGTTCAGTAAGCTTATCGGGCGCGAGTTTGACAAGGAGTCTAAGTTTTTTCCGGGGTTTGGAATTAGTGATATTATACTTTGTTTTTGAAGCGCAGTTAAACTTCCGTTGTTACATGAATAATTTAGTGACTTAGTTAAATGTGTTTTAATATCGTTCCAAAATATTTTATAAAACTCGATTGTGATGCCATCAGATCCTGGACTTTTATTATTTTGCATTTATTTTAGGGCTAATCCACATTCATATTCATTAAGTAATTCGTCGCACAGTATTTTTTCCTCTTGATTTAAAGCGTAATGTGTATTTTTAAAAAGAGCGTTATTTTCAACATGTTTTCGTTTATAGAGGGTTTCGAAAAATAAGCGTTGTTCTTCTAGTATTTGAGTTCTGTTTGTTATATCTTCGTCATTGACTACTAATTTGTGCACATTTTTTTGTTCACCTCTACGTTTTTCGAGGTTTGCGAAGTATTTTGTATTTTTTTCATTGTGTTCAACATGCTGTGCACGTACTCGTAGTTTTATTTCATTGAGATGTGTATGATAAATTCCTTCTAATACTTGTTTTTTATGTTATTTCGCTTTCAATGTCTTTGGTGGCGCTTGTGTTTGTTTCATGTAATTGTTTTTCAAGTGTTTCAATTATTTGATGGTTTCAGTTTCAAGTTCATGTGTTTCTTTTTGTTTAAATTATGTGTATCTAATTGTTGAGTTACGTATATTTCCTTTAATTACTTCCCATAAGGTGTTTGGGTTTGCATCATTATTATTTTGAACTGTATTAAATATTTCTTGCTTTATTTGTGTTTAATATTGTGTATCTAATAAGATGCTGTTGTTAATTTTTAAGTATCCTGGGCCTCTTTCAGGTTGTATGTTGTGCAGTTTAAGTTCAACTAGAGAGTGGTCAGTCATGACTCCTGGTTTAATGCTACATTTGTCAATAATGTTGCAAAGAGACTCAGATATTAAAAAATAGTCTAATCTACAAAATATTGTTGGTTTTGTGTTAGAGTACCAGGTGAATTTGCTTTCGTTTGGATATACTGTACGACAGATGTCTATCATATTGTAGTTCTCAATTATGTTATTTAAAATGTTTCTATTTTTAGGATGTGTATAAAGGTTTCCCTTCTTTTTATCTAATAGTGGGTTAAGAACTGTATTGAACACCACCGACTATAATGTTTTTATCTTGGTTATTAATAATAAAGGATTGTAATGTTTCGTAGATTGTGGAATCATCTATGTAAGGGCCGTAAACGTTGACTAATGTTAATTGTGTTTCGTGTATTTTGATATCTAAACTTGCTTGTCTGCCAATTATTATTTCGTTAAAGTTATCGCCTGTGACCCCTATATTATTTTTTATCAGAAAGGCAATACCTTGTTTATTACTATGTTGTCCACTGAGATAGATGTCTCCATCCCATTCATCTTTTAAGGTTTGTGCTTAAGAGTGTGTCAAGTGACTTTCTTGTAGTAGGCATATACTATATATTTTTTGTCTAACCATTTGAAGATTATGATGCGTTT
Source organism: Dreissena polymorpha (assembly GCF_020536995.1). Lineage (NCBI taxonomy): Eukaryota > Metazoa > Mollusca > Bivalvia > Myida > Dreissenidae > Dreissena > Dreissena polymorpha. The sequence goes on along the minus strand of NC_068362.1, from coordinate 73,681,774 downwards.
GCCTTTATTGTTTAGCCCTTTTACATTTAAAGTACATATTTTAATCATTTAAAGAGGTGGAGGGTGATGTTAATAATTATTTGTGTGTGTTTGTCCAGGTTGGTTTCTATTTTTCTTAAAGTCCAGTTGCTTTCTATTACAATATAAAGAAGTGAAACTCCAGCTGCTGGAACAGTATTGAATTCTCATTATAAACAATTAGTTGGTCCTTTATTTAAGGCAAGTGACCAATCGCCCAAACAGTACAAAACAGCACAATACAGCACAATACAAACCAACAAAAACACAAAATATGAATAAAGCTGGGGTCACCGCCTTGGAACGGTCAATGCAAAGCATTGGGGGTTTGAACCGGTTATAGAGCGCTCAACCTCACACTTGGCCAAGCAATATTCATAATACATTTACGTGTAAATAAAATTTAACGTCATAGCATTGTAACTCAAATTAAACAATAATAAAAGGGTATTAAAACGCATTCAATTTAATTACCATTTAATTACTCAATGGTATTGAAGATACCAGAGCAACAGAGTTACAACTTTTTGACGAACGATCAAATGAAACTACAAACAAGTGTCAACTACATTCCTTCTTTATAGAAAAAGATTTAAGAATATAGCGTCATTAAGATAATATTTTAGATAATCATCGCGCAAATACAGGAAGAAGCAGCAATAATGGGTGTAAAAATATCATATTACATTGCTTGGTTGTTTATGTGACTGCTAAAAATAATAATAATAATAATACAAATAATTAAATCAAACAAGAAACGCCTATCAGAGAGAAAATATAAATAAAATTGAACGTCATAAACCCAATGACCTATGCATGTAGATTACAACTGGAAAGATCCATACATACAAAAAAAAGATTATTATTCCATAGAAAATAAGAATTAAAAATAATTTAATCATAAAAGTGAGAAAAAAAACAGCAACAAAACGACTACTGACAACTTAGACAGACAGCCTTAGCATAGATTTGTTCTATATACACATTACATATAATTTGTTACGTATCGGCATATATATATATATATATATATATATGCAGCTGGAAACATACAAAGTGTTAAGACAATAAAATGAACTAGATCATTTATAATATTACAATATGCAGTGCATGTATAAGTTTAGTTCACATCATATTATATTAACAGGGATTTAATTAATAAACAAGAACATTTAAAGGTTTTGAAAATTGTAAAATAACTTCTTACAATTGTGTGCTATAAAAGGGCATTTGATAAACAATAGTTGCAATATGTAGTATAGTGTAAAGATATCATATCTTTTACTGTAGATGTATCGTGCGGGTGAGACTTTAACTCGCAAAAAATGAATTCGATCCAATATAATTAAAGTTTAAGTGTTATCATGTTATGAATATTTCAGATATACATTTAGTATGAATGTTATACAATCGAGAAACTAATCAAGAAAGGAAAAAAATAGTTGTATGGATCCCAATGTGAATGAATCTTCCAACAGAAGAAAACATATTGAGATACTACAATTTTTTTTATATGTTAGTTACTAAAAAACGTTTTTCCGGAGCTACACTCTTTTGCGAAAACGAAAAAAGATAGGTAGTTTAGCAAAGTATAACTTTTAACATCAAGAGATATAATATAGACTGGATTGGAAACATTTCCATTATATTATATTGAGTATATTATACACACTTACTTCTTTCCCACATGGTGTTATATGATATACATATATATATATCTACGTATATACATACACACACACACACACACACACATATATATATATATATATATATATATATATATATATATATATATATATATATACAAATATATATATACACACACACACACACACACACACACACACGCACGCACGCACGCACGCACGCACGCACCCACGCACGCACGCACGCACGCATGCACGCACGCACGCACGCACGCACGCGCACACACACACACACACACACACACACACACACACACACACACACATATATATATATATATATATATATATATATATATATATATATATACATACAAATTTTATCAGTCAAACATGCCTTATACTTTTTGAATAGTCGAAACATCTGGGTAAACACATATATGATATTTCTATGCATACACATGTATCGTTTACACTTAATATACACTCTATAATAAAGAGAAAAACACATTTATTTCTATATTAATCTATATCTATATTTCTACACATGTTGGGTCAAATTTTAAGAAATAACGCGATAAACAATTCGCTTGACCCAGTTAACATCGATCAGACCGTATTTATGAATGAAAACTCCAGTTGTAAAGACACACCTTCGCATTGGACCAATGACATCACTGTTTAAAATGTCAGTTAGTTGAAATGTATGTAAACAAAGGTTTAAAAATGCGCTGGACAGTTAGTTTTGTTGCATAATGCAACGGCAAGCACGGTAAGAATTTTTTTTCATACGTTTTATTGAACTTTGGTATCGAGGTCCGTGAACTTTGCAGGGAAAATGCCCTTTACTCCGTGTAGATTTCAGTCATAAATACGGTCTGATCGATGTATACCGGGTCACGCGAGTTGTGTATCGTGTTATTTCTTAAAAGTTGACCCAGTATTTGTAAAAATATTGCAAGACATATACATTTCCTGAACGGAAATTCATTTATGCGTTGAATAAGACCAAGACCGTGAAAATAGCTGCAAAATTGATGAAGTAATGGCTGTTCAAAATGATGCACCCCGTTTTCGGATGATTTCGAGTTGTATACCTTGTTATATATATATTTGATAGTGACATTTTTTTCAGAAAAGTTGATTTTTCGTTATAATATGATCATTTATCAGTCAAAATGATGTTTTCACTAATTAATATCATAGCCACACGCTAACCACCTGTGCTGCAATGGCAACCATCTTTAGAATGTTGGTTGCCTTGTTAAAGAATAACAAGCCTCGAATCATGCACATGTCGTGTTATGCGTATCTTATACTTTATTTATTTTCTTTACATTATTGAGCAACAATTTTGCCGACATGACAGACTTTTAATGCATCATGTCTTGTTGTCAGCCGGAATTGAATCATTTCCTAGGCCTAATTGATCCACAGTTGCAGATTTGTATTCTATGTTTAATTGGATTGAGTTGTTCAAGCTTTAAAAAGTTGCCCTGCTTTTTAGCCCAACTGTAACCAACTTTTGAGATTGAGTTTCCTGGGCTTAAATCTATTGGCCCCAGGCTAAGAGGCAACCAATAAACATGTTAGTTATTCATAATGTAAGATCTGACAGTGTATTGAACTCATTCAATTTGCAAGTCTGAAGAGATTGAAGGCACATTTTCATGTTTTGGTAAATTGACAAAATTAAACGATTTAATAATTTGGAGAGTTCTGTTGCTGTCTTTATATTGTTTCATACTACGAGGATTGCTTATATAAAGTATAAAATACATCTCTCATTGTACGAGCACGTATGGCCGAGTGGTCTAAACGATAGACTTTTATTCCAGGGGTCAGTGTTTCGAGCCCAGTTGAGGGTAACTTTGTTGTTTCTTGAATGTCGTTCTTTTTTATGCCCCCCTTCGAAGAAGAGGGGGTGTATTGTTTTGCACATGTCAGTCCGTCCGTATGTCCGTCCGTCCGTCCACCAGATGGTTTCCGGATGATAACTCATGAACGCTTATGCATAGGATCATGAAACTTCATAGGTACATTGATCATGACTCGCAGATGACCCCTATTGATTTTCAGGACACTAGGTCAAAGGTCAAGGTCACAGGACCCGAAATAGTAAAACGGTTTCCGGATGATAACTCAAGAACGCTTATGCCTAGGATCATGAAACTTCATAGGTACATTGATCATGACTCGCAGATGACCCCTATTGATTTTCAGGTCACTAGGTCAAATGTCAAGGTCACGGTGACCCGAAATAGTAAAATGGTTTCCGGATGATAACTCAAGAACGCTTATGCCTAGGATCATGAAACTTCATAGGTACATCGATCATGACTCGCAGATAACACCTATTGATTTTCAGGTCACTAGGTATAAGGTCAAGGTCACGGTGACCCGAAATAGTAAAATGGTTTCTGGATGATGACTCAAGAACACTTATGCATAGGTAATGAAACTTCATAGGTACATTGATCATGACTCGCAGATGACTCCTTTTGATGTTCAGGTCACTAGGTCAAAGGTCAACGTCACGGTGACTCAACTTAGAAAAATGGTTTTCGGATGATAACTTAAGAACGCTAACGCCTAGGATTATGAAACTTCATAGGTACATTGATCATGACTCGCAGATGACCCCTATTGACTTTCAGGTCACTAGGTCAAAGGTCAAGGTCAAGGTGACTTGACACAGTAAAATGGTTTCCGGATGATAACTCAAGAAAGCTTACGCCTAGGATCATGAAACTTTATAGGTACATTGATCATGACTCGCAGATGACCCCTATTGATTTTCAGGTCACTAGGTCAAAGGTCAAGGTCACAGTGCCAAAAAACGTATTCACACAATTGCTGCCACTACAACTGATAGCCCAAATGGGGGGCATGCATGTTTTACAAACAGCCCTTTTTTTATGGAGCTTTTCAGATTCAATGTTTACATGTATCAATATTAAGCATTTAATGTTAAACTGTGAAAAGGTCCCTTTTAGATGTTCACTAAAAATTCCACAAGGTAAAAATTTAGAACTCATTGGTTGTTTATTTGATTTAAAAGTGATATGCTTTTTCAGCAAGGTTACTTTGAAGTTATTATCACTTTTATCCTTTTTTCATATCATTAATAGAAAGATGATTTAAGCTTTATTTTGGAAAAAAACAGGGCTTAATGCATATGCATTAATTGTCATCCCAGTACCAGATACTCTCATTAAACGAAAAATCAACATAAAATCAGAAAGTGTCCTCCTTGATTAGCTTGTGTGCATAGCACAGGCTAATCGGTGTGCTCAGGCTAATCTGGGACACCACTTAATTGACATGCATTAAGCCCCGTTTTCCCTGAAAGCAGCCAATATGTACATATTTAATTGACAAACTGGCCAATGTTGTCTCACAAGATGTTAAACACTATTGATTACATACACACACTGCTGTCTACGTTCCTAGCGTAGGTAGTTAACAGCAGACTGACTTGTAACGCACACTCATAACCTCAGTCTTTCGCATGCGTAGAACTAACAATGACATGTTAGGTTTAATTTAATGAAACTAAAAAAAAACCTTCTATGTTTTACCGTTATAACCGGACGATCAATTTAGTGATGATTAGCAAACTAGATTTTAAGCTCAGAAGAAATAGTACCTGAACTTGACGGAGTCGTAACTACATTTGAACAATGCACTCTGATATGGAATTACAAACTATTCTGAGCAAATAATCGACACATAGATCTACATTATCGGTTCTGCAACTTATATGATAAACTCGTCGAAATCGTTGTTTTGCCAAAATAGTGCCTGGACTTTAAGTGAGTTAGATTTTATATTTGATTTATGAAAGCATAGCCGCAAACCGTCTTTACCAGTCCATTATATGGTCGTGTCCCTTAACATCACAGATCTTCCTTAAATGTCCCGTTTCTTGGCTGATTTTCCTTAAATTATATAAAGAAAATCTGCTCCAGTTGGGATGAAATCTTATTTTGAGCTGAAGATCTAAATCATGCCCATAAAACAAAACACCATAATACACATAACACACAAACAATAAATATAGGAATTCGGAGGGTTGTCCTGGAACGGTCAATTGGAATGTGAGAAATCCAATGTCGGTCCATATGCATATAGAAACAGTGTGTGAAAATTATAAATTAATCACAACTTATCAAAATTTAAACAAAACATAAAAAGACAATAAAATCAATTTAGATCTTTTAACTTTTCAATGATTGGCTGCAAACCATTGGAAGAATCAGAGCTCTCCGAGTCAAGACGAAACACATATGGAAACTTTAACACATTCATTGTCACTATGCAACATAAGCATGCGCATGGCTGTTGCATCAATAAGAATTAAATAAATATCAGCTTTCATTTTTAAATATGGTATCATGAGATCTTTGTATAGAATTGTACCACTATAATTGATTTAAAACTATCTTGGGCATTGAAGTTATAAGTGAATATAATCTATGATATAATTTTTGAATACTGTTATTTAGAGATATATTTATTATTTTTGACATTAATGGTGACATCTTTAAGAATAAACTGAAATACTACGGCACTAAAAAGTATCTGTCAGTATGTGCAGAATAGAAACGATAAAAATGTACGACGTAAAGATTACTAAGCACCAATATCAGAAATTCGACATTTGAAAAATCCACTTAAATCGAGCATTGACCATGAGGTATGCAAGCAGGATATTTTTGCATCCGGCTGGAAAAAAAGCAGTGGCAAATAAAATAATAAATGGATATGCACAACAAATAAATGTCAACCAGATACGTTCATTTAAAATGCGATTGCTTTGTCGTTGTTTTTATTGTTGATGATGTCGATTGGGACAGTTGTTGCCTTTAACAAAGAAGGGACTTCAAGTTTTGTTCATGGAGCCATATGGGAAGGAGGATTGCAGATAGAAAAATCCAATGAAGAAAAGTTAATTATATAAACACAGTGTTAAGACAGAGCTTTAAGAGCCACAACGCAACTTGAATTCATTAGGACTTTTAATTTGGTAAATATGTGACGTTTTTCTAATATAATAGCCCCGTTTTTATGGGCCATAACAGTTATTCATGTTAGGTTTATTAAAATTTCATCGAGCCTTCTAATTATTTGTAAAAAGACTTAACCTGTAAGTTTAACTTAACATTCGACTGTAAAATGGAATTGTTAAGGCCTTCATAAACAATTTGACAGTAAATATGCAATAACCAGCACCTGCCTGACGTTTTGTTAAATGTTCTTAAATGAGGCTGAATTCCAATTGAAATTTGGATCATGATTTGATATAACGTTCAAAATAGATGTACACATAACTGTCTAACGTGTATTTTGTATCAATATACTACTTTAGAGGTATAAATATTATTCGAACATTTTTTAAATGAATACATTTATGGGATAATCTTGTAGTCAGTTTAATGGACATTTTAATTTTTCAATAGAAGGTAGCAAAAACGCATCCATAACGAACATTTAATAACAAAATTCATAAACTGGAATGTAAGTTTTGTAGAAACATTGAAACGTTGTACACCTACAAATCTTGCAATGAAGGCATTTTAAAACATATGCTACATGTTGGTTTATCAATACATAACGCCATCCAATGTCATCAAAGATGGACTGAACACAGTTATACATTCTACCATTATTTAAAAAAATAAGTATACAAATAAATATAAGTATACAAACGTACATAAAAAAGAAGACATATTTTCAGGTCCGATAATACTAGTAATACTATACACAAAATCAAATTATTCGTTTTAAATTGGTATACATATCGAATATTTACCAAGCATAATATTAAATAGGGTAGAAATTTAACATTACGTATGGCATTGAGCATATTCTTCAAATATTTTATGTCCTTTTTCTTATAAGTTTACATCGGACCCCGCCCTCCCTCCCCCACCAAACTTCACAGTCATGGGTTAAAACATATATGAATCAAACGGTTATAGTTGTAAATCAATTGGAAGATCTTCATTTTTGTGTTTTTCTATACAGACTAAATAACCCCAGCTTTCTCGACTATATATTTTTGTGTGATGAAATATGTCTTTTTGAAAAACTTTAAACCAATATGTTAAAATGTATCTACTGGGTGTATAGATATGACGTCATTTTCCGAGTGCGCAAGAACTAAACAACCATCAGCACGAAGATAACAATTAGTTTTATGTAAATATGAATGGATTGGCCATATATTTCGATAATCGTTATTGGTCATTGACTAGAACTCTAGATCATTTAGAAAAAAAATATTTCGAAGAAAATAGTATCGGTGAGAGATGTTCAACATTGCGGACGCCTATTTTACCAGGAATAAAATCGGATAACTTATTAGTGATTTGAAATACCCGATTTGACGTCTATGTACTTATTTAAAATTAAATTTAACATTTTCCCGTTAATATTAGTACTCATTAGTTTACTCCCAAAGTTAACTCTGCATACATACTAGTAATCAAACGCTTTTTGAACGCCGATAAAGCTACAAGTGGACTTTTTATTTCTGCTTTTACAGAGTAAAAATATAAAAGACAGCAACATAGTCAATTTTGTACTGAATTTTTCTTAATCTCGCTTGGTTATTACCGGTACTTAAAAGCTGATATCATTCATTGAATTTCATGATTTAATATTACAGTGAATTATTTCCCTACCCGCTTAGGACGTTCCTCAGTCATACTTAAAATATAGGAGGGTTGAACAAAAGGCTATTTACCCAATCATGTGAAAAAAACCTCTAGCTACATAAACGCCACACAGCATAAAAAATCAAGATGGACTGGTTCTCGGCATTAGCGACTGAATTCCGGCAATTTTTTTTTCGAGGCATGAGCAGGAGGATGCAGCTCTTACCCATGAAGTAGACTGATGCTGTCTCAGTCGGCACAGAGAGCACTCAACTGGTGGGAGGTGCACGGACCACGGATCATGACAGCCTCTTTTCTTATAGGCAACAAACTGATCAACATGGACATGATCTAGTGCTATCCTCCCCCACACCAACGACAATAAGAAGGACAAACATGACAACTATTACAACATACTGTCGATCATCATACAATACAAACCAACGAGGAAACGGAATCCAGTGGACACTTTGAAAGCAGTTGGACGATCTTGACTTTGCCAACTATCTGAATCTTCTCTCTCACGCCCACCAACAGATGCAGGATAAACATTGTTGCTTACAGCACCGGTAGACAAGGCCTTTCAATCAAAAGAGGTATTGAAGACCAACGCATCCACCGATACACACTCAAGACGAAGCGCTTGAAGAGGTTGAAAGCTTCACCTATCTTATGAGCACCCAGACCTTTCATGGAGAAACCGATGCAGACGTCACACCCCGCATCGGGAAAGCACAAAAGCCTTCCATTATCCGTCTTATAGGCTCTGCAAAACAGTGTTAACGCAAATACTAATATGTGGAGCAGAATTATCGACGAACACCGTCACGAACGTGAAAACAAATCCAGGAGGCCGTTTTATCAACAGATATTATCTTAGCGGATCTTATCTTAAATCCTTGACTTACGATTTCATTTACGATCCGCGAATACCCGTTTTATGAACGCCGTCGTAAGTATCGAGTCGCAGCTAAGATTTTAATTAAGCGTACGATCTGGAAAATCGCGAACCAGTCGAAAAACCCCACACGATTTCCCGCGTTTATGTCAAAAAAGCAAGATGGCCGACAACGTAAACAGAGGCAAGTAGTTAATGATAGTTATGATTTACTAATAGAAGTACTAAATGTAGGAATATCATGACTCATGTCTTCAAATATTGTAGCGTGTATGTCTGTCAATTTTTCTCGTAATTGATACTGAGTTTTTATTAAATTCATATCGTTATTTTACACCAAAGAATCGAAATGTTTTATGCATTTATTTTATGTATTTATTTCCAAAATTCTAGTTGCAAGTACTGTTATAACGAAATCATATTTTCCGGCGTTTGGAACTGTCAGCCTTTAAAATTACAAATCGTTATTGTGTTTTTATATCTAATGTTTTGGCAGAAGAGTATTCGAGTATCAATCAATACATTATTTCTATGCCCCACATTTGAAGAAAACTATTTTTTTTATGTTTGTTTTTAGAGTAAATGTATCTCTCTTTTCAAGGAAAATTCTAATCTTACACATTTCCGCTTCTTTCGCTATATATTTGTTTTCGTACTTCTTCTACTTCGTACTTATAATGAGAATGCTCCTCGAGTAGGGAGCGAACCCACGAACTCCCGATCGCTAGGCGGACACCTCATCCACTACACCACCGCGATAGTATATACGGATGCCTTCTGTATATTTATTTATGGCATAGATTTTACTTTATTACACAGTGTACATAGCTTTATAATTAATTTTCAATTGTAAACACAAACCTGAAAACTATCACTCAATTTCAGAGTGAACAGCATTTGATTGTGTAGCCCCACGATAGACAAAGTTATAAAGAAATGGACGGACTTTAAGGTATATTAACAAATGAAATCTCATGACCCTTACTTACTAACTTACTCTTACCACAAAATGATTATAAAAAATTCACAATGTCAGTCACATGTAAGATTTTTAAAATGAAAGTTAGACTGGGAGCAAAAGGTTAATTTTGTACTTTGAGTTATACATAAATACATTTCTAATGAATTTGCACGGAATAATCATTAGGAATAATAATTGTTGTGTATTGTGTGTTTGCTGTTTTCTATTGACAATTCCAGTCCAGTTCATGTATGTAAATATTTTTTAACATATTATGACATATATTTAACATAATTATTTCTTATATTTAGGTTTTTGGTATCCATTCATCACTTTTTTCGTTCAACTGTGGAATGTTTGAATTTGAACACTTTGTACTTTCTTTTCAGACGCACAAAAACAACCATGTGTGAATGATGAGATCTCATCCATCACATCAGTTGAACAAAAGTTGGTAAGATAATTAATCAAGTACACAGTATAAAGTTAGCACATTTATTCGTGTAGGTGTGTCAATGTTACAAAACACATAAAATAAATAAGGTTTAACAACGTTATCATAATCACAAATTAATTATGTGTCATAAATATCGTTATTTATTAAGTTACTTGGTTACAGATACATTTCAAATTGTAATAAATGCATAAATCAAAATATCTTTTTGTCATTGAATGTACATGTTTGTATGTATGACAGCTCATAAAGATCGATTGTCTTTATTTATTAATGAATATTTAGTCCGCAGTCTAAAGTCTATTTAGTCCGCACAGGCTAATCAGGGACAATTTTCTGCCTAAACTGGATTTTTGCTAAGAAGAGTCTTTTTTAAAACGCAACATATAATACAAGCTGAAAGTGTCGTCCCTGATTGGCCTGTGTAGACTGCACAGGCAAATCTGGGACGACACTTTACGCACATGCATTAAACCCCATTTTCTCAGAGCGCGACTCATATATAAAGTTATTATGGTGATTTATTAAATACATGTTATTTAAAAACAAGAAACCGTCGGAGACGGTTGATGCTCCCCAAAGTTGTTTTTTGTCACAATATTGCACTATATATTCAGATAAAAAGAAACGTTTTGAGGGCACAGTAGTTGGGGGGGGGGGACAATAATTTTTTATAGACAATTTCAAAGGGCCATAACTCTGTGAAATATCATCTTACCAGAATCCGCTGATAATATGCACATCTCCTCTTGGTCGTGAAGCTTCCCATAAAGTTTCATTGAATTCCGGTTATTAGTTGCTGAGAAATAGCCCGGACAAGAATTGCACTATATGTACAGTTTATGGAAAATTTCAAGGGCCATAACTCTGTAATAAATCATCCGACCAGAACCTGCTAATAATATGCACATCTCCTCTTGGTAGTGAAGCTTCCCATAAAGTTTCATTGAATTCGGGTCATTAGTTTCTGAGAAATAGCCCGGACAAAAATTGTCCACGGACGGACAGACAGACGCATGGACAGACGAAGCGGTGACTATATGCTCCCCAAAAAATTAATTTTGGGGGAGCATAAAAAAGGTTAATCACATTTCACAATACCATTTGTAAAAATCAATTGAATATGAATTTTTTTTAGTAAATACAAAAAAGTTATTGTTTTTTTTTACATGGACTTGTAGAAAATAAATTAACGAGTATACATAAGCTAAAATAACATATTGGATTACTTATGTTATTTTACGAGTCATATTCATTCATATATAATCATTATAGGAAATCCGCAAAACAGCGCATGTGAGGCCCAGTCATTTGAGCGGGTAAAAAAAAAAAGATGTGAGTTCCATGAAAATTAAAGATTAACTTATGAAGTGTAGATCATGAATGTGTAATAATGAATTAACAATCCATCTTTACATAAATGATACAATTCATTCTCAAGAATTTTGTATATGAAACTATTAGTTCCAACAGAACCTTGTCTGATGTGCAGTATACACAGTACATGCTCTTTAAAGAACAAACAGAAACCACATCTCTTTATGTTACAATGTTAACCTTTTATTTCATCACTTGTCGTACAAATACAAATTTTATTAACATAAAATGTATTTCATTTTCAGATAGTGTTCCACTTCATTGTTCCCTAGCTGTAGAGTTGTTGGAGAAAACCCTGTATTGTTATGTTACAAAGATAATTAAATAAAGGAGTATAATTTATTTTCACTTTGTTATACTATAAAAGAAACATGTAATCATCCTACGCATTGCATAAATGCTTATTGTAAAAAGTGTGTCTTTAATGAAAAAAATCCAAAAAAGAACAGCAGAAATTGTCAATATCCACACTTTTACAAAGATGTTGACCACACTTCACCGAAATGCAGCAGCTCATAGACAAGAAATCATTAACTTATTAAGTTATTTTGTATCATTAGCAGAAACTTAATGACCATCTTTCATCAACAAAGAGTCAAATATTGAATATTAACACATGTCGCCGAACATAGACTGACCACATTGACTCACCTATAGCACTTCGTGCACATGTGAGCATAAAATAGCAACTACATAAATAAGTTAATGATGTGTTGTCCATATAAGCTGCATTTTGGTCCTGTTGTGGACTGTGCACAACGCCATCCACTTCTTGTGCCTAAGTAAGTTGTTCAGGCAGTGGCACCTGCTAATCTATGCATAAGTTGTGCAGGCGCATTCATGCAGGCGCATTCATGCAGCCACTGCTTGACAGCACTCATCGAGTCTCATGAATAAACAACCGCCAGTTTTATGCGGACACCTGTCAATAGAGAATAACAATCAATATTAACTAGTGATTTAATTACAATATCCAATTTATTATCAAAACTAATGATTATTATGCATTTTATTTAATTGATTTACATTTTCAGATAATAATTAAATTTAAGACTAAAATGGGTCAAGAAATAAATTCATTAAACAAAATTTGCAATAATCTATGGCATCCATTTTTATCAAAACATGCACGTGCATATGAAAGCAACTTTAAAATCTGTATCAAATGTTTTTTTTAACTACATGTGTCTCCTTCACTGATGCCCCCATGTCACGTTGAGATACACAAACAAGTCCATCAGTCATTAAAAGACAAATTTCTTCAGTACAAACAACTTGTGTATATATGCTCAAAACTTGAAAACAAATAACAAAACAAATTTAATTACTCATTTGTGTACAGCTACAATTCATTAACACATTAAGGTCATTCAGCAGTTGCTGTTATGCACAATCTACCCACAGATGAACAGACAGACACAGAGGACGAACAGGTGCAATTCTTACGGCTTTCCACCGTGTACGTTTACTAAATTGTTATGATGTAGATGTGACGATTACAATTATGCGCTAAAGATTATTAAAACCATAAAGCATCACACTTTTTATCCAATATTTTGTGGGGAGATTTATTTTGTGCTTATTAAATGGTGTCTTATGTTGATTAACTGAATGTGTTTAACTGTTTTGAACTAAATAAACATACATGTAGTAAGTTTACATACCTAAATCTACTCTTTGGCAGTCCAAAAGCCCTATCAACCACAGTACACTTGACTGGGCATTGTTGTACCTATTGTTGATAGCCGGAGTCCCCCAGTAGGTGTCTCTTGTGGTTTTCTTCCAGAAAAGTCTAATAACAAATTTATAATAAGCTAAGTTTAAGTTGGAAAAATCATTGGTTAAACGGTTTATGAAGGTAGCTATAGGATGTTCGCAAGCTTAACGCAATCTTAAATTCATTTAAATTATAAATTTTAACATTGATATGCATATTTTATTTGTTGATACAGTGTGTACACACATACAGAAATATAATTGAATCTTTTATGTTGTTGAAAGAAATTAAAAGTAAAATTATGTATGCACATTAAACACATTATATTTTAGTAATGTGCAATGCATTGATGTAAAAAATAAAATATTTGCATCATCATAACAGTAGTATTCCACTTTTTCCTAGCCAATACTAGCCATAATCCCTCTAATGGTATATCCATAAAAGCACATTATTTATTGTCATACCTTCAAACCACGGACAAAGACAGAGGCGTTGTGTGTGTTGACCCAAGCCACTTTGACACAATCTCAATGAACCTGCAAATAAACTATACTTTAATATGTGAAATGTGTTTCACTAACTTTGTTGAATGATTGGGACATCTATTTAATTCACATGTTTTATGATTTAACACTATTAGTTAAGCCACTTCTGACTGACAAGTGACATTGTCATTGGTAAGAGCGTAACTAGATCAAAATATAACTTTGCTACCTTGCATCTCACCGTGCAGTGTGAGATATATGTTGCTCAGCTACTGTATATATTACTGTACAATTCATAAATCTAATATTGACAGAGCATTGATATTCAAATGTTGGGATTGCAAAGTTTATGACTTATAATCGTTGGGGCAGATATTGCAGACATTATACAGTGCATTATTTATTATTCATTAGATAGAAAAAAACTTCAAAACTTTATGCGCAAAAGGCATATCAGGATATTGCGTCGACAACTAACTTACATAGCAGCGTCCGAAATGTGAAATATCCGAATGCTAGTTCACCCGTTAACATTCAATATTTAATGACAAATGAACTGTTTTACTTCAAAAGAAACCATAAAACATTTGTTTTGATAGAAATTAAATAAAGATAACTAAATACTTACCTATTTAACGAATTAATTATCCAAGCATCACAAGTTTCATTTCCCTTGGACGTTTAATGCAGAGAATGATATAACGAATATATTTAACGTTATCAAACATAAATACGTCCAATATTTCTCCATCACGGAGATCGCTAAATCCTTTCTTTCTCGAAACATTCTCATCTCTCTTGGTTGACCAACGTTTAAAGCGCGTGCGGCCGCTATGTTTACGAACGCTAAGTGTGGTCTTACCCAGTCGTAGCTTTAAGCACAAATCTTACGACATCTTAGCTGCGATTTCTTTGATAAAACGGTACGCAGTACTTACGATAAGCGTACTAAAAAATCCTACGAATCTTACGTAAGATCATGCTAAGATCTGTGGACCGTTTTACTAACAGAGTTACGCTAGCGTATGTCTACGATTTTCGTAATTCCTTGCGTACGTTTGAAATTTTTGCGCAAATGCGTTTTACTAAAAAATGCGTACGTAAGTTTTACGTAAGTTTTAACGCAACTTTACGAACAAAAAAAGCATGCGTAAGCATTCAGTATTTTCGTAAATAAGGCCGCGTTATTTCCGAGAAGGAACGCTCGAAGGAGAAATCCAAGGATTTTTAGAGATCGACCAAACTATCTAAATGTTCTGACAGAGCAAGAAATACAGCGAAAGTATAGACTGTCAAAAACACAAATCTACACAGTCCATGAATTAATTAAGGACGACATATCGCCGCAATGTAACAGAAGTCACCCATTGTCGTCAATGACGAAGGTAATATAGATTAACATATTTTGATTTTGTTGTATCATTTGAAATGACAACTTGTTAGAGTGACAGTTTGCCGCATTCAGAAAAGTACGTGTCAAAATAATGCATTTGCCCTTTTTGGAACTGATAACGCTATTAAAATACACAAGTATTCTTTTATTTTGTAACATCTATGATTCATTTTCGAGTGTTACTGAGTTTGTAGAACGCAATATTAACTGGATATGGGGAACTACATACGTATTACTGTAAAAAGGATTTTCATCCGAAATCTGTATCCGAATAGTGAATCTCATCCCCCTTTGTTTGGAAAACATTCTTTGACAAGTTACCTATGGAATATGCCAGAGTTTGGTATATAACCTTGTTGAAAAGATATTGATCTCTTTGATCGATTTTACAAAATGCAGTAAGGTTATTTTATCAGATAATGGCATGTTAATAATGTAGCTTGTTGTGGCATCCAACGAAGACGATTTCACAATGAAATGGAATTACTGCAGTATGGTTTGATTCTGTGTACAGCTATTGAATTGGTATTGTTCAGATATGTTTTTAAATATATTAAGTATAAAACCCTACTGTATCCGTATAATCATACATTAATTGTATTGTCCAGCAATGTCATTTTGTCTTAGAGATAATTTAATTTGTTCATTTGAAGCATAAAAAAATCTGACACTCATTGTCATTTCAAACCATAGTTTATTAAACTCATCCAGGAAATTCCTTAGTAAGCTCGTCACAGGCTTGCTTACTAACAAAATTCCTGAACTCCTATTTTTTTCAAAGTATATCACTATCTAAATGTATATGTCTTGCAATATTTTAACAAATGCTGGGTCAACTTTTAAGAAATAACACGATACACAACACGCATGACCCAGTTGACAGTGATTATGCTGTCTTTAAGACTGAAATCTTCACGGAGTAAAGGGCAACTTCCCTACAAAGTTCATGTAGTTCGATACCATAATTCAATAAAACGTATGAAAAAACATTATTACCGTTCTTGACGTTACATTCTGCATCAAGACTAACTGTCCAGCGCCGTTTGAAACCTTTTCAACTAACTGACATTTTAAACATACGAGTGATTTCATTGGTCCAATGCGGAGGTGTGTCTTTACGACTGGAGATTTCCCAGCATTTGTAAAAATATTGCAAGACATATACATTTCCAGAAAGGAAATTCATTTCTGCGTTGAATAAGACCGAGATCGTGAAAATCGCTGCACAATTGATGAAGATATGGCTGTTCAAAGCGATGCACCCCGTTTTGGGGTGATTTTGAGTTGCATACCTTGTTATATATATATTTGATAGTGAATTTTTTTTTTCCAGAAATGTTAATTTTTCGTTATAATATGATTATTTATCATTCAAAATGATGTTTTCACTAATTAATATCATAGCCACACGCTAACCACCTGTGCACAGGAGCAGCTTCGTTGAGAGAGTCATCTTTCAGAGACATTGTATACTGATATACACACCATTCGTAAGTCTGCATCCATTACAACAAGAAAAATTCTCATCTGGAACAAACAAAGGTAAAATGGTAGGGCAGCCTATAACACCTGGCACCGATGCATGGATGCAGATGCAAAGCAGATTGGCAAGATGTGGGGACAGCTGGAGAGACTCGCCCAGATCCGAGATGATTGGAGGAAGCTGGTTGGGACCAAAGGCGAAGATGAAATGAGATTAAATGTGTCTTGTTCTGTAAAAATTGGGCAAGATGCATATTCGTAAAGTGTCGTCCCAGATTAGCCGGTGCAGTCCGCACAGGCTAATCAGGGACGACATTTTCCGCTTTAATGGTATTTTCCGTTTAAAGAAAGTCCCTTTTTACCGAAAATCTAGTTTAAGCGTAAATTGTCGTCCATGATTAGCCTGTGCAGACTGCACAGGCTAATCTGGGACGACACTGTACGCACATGCATTATCCCCAGTTTTCTCAGCAACGCGTATCAAATAATGTTCAAACACTGCTTTTAATTATAAAAGGGCGATATTTTTGATGTTCATCTTTTACACTTTTATTCTTCTAAATTTTAACAAATGATAAATCAAGTAAATGTTCTGACATATTGCTGTAATCATTCAATTATTTACACTACAGTTGCATCAAAATATCATCCGATGCCTTAGTTTGTAATATAATCCAGACCTCTGGGCTTACAAGTTTATCTTTAATTCATAATGAACATTTTCAATTTCAATGAAAGAGATTTCAAAATTTAAATCATTGTTTATTTGTAAATCTGGTAAGTAAGCATCAGCGTACTTACTTGGGTCATAACAAAATGTGTTCAGTTTCTTAAAACATACACATAAGAAAGCATTTGTTTCAATTTCTAAATTTTATTTACCGTGTATAATGTTAGTTATATTATTTATAAAATCATGCTTTTTACTTCCATCCCAATAACTACTTTGCTCTCGAATCGACCCTTTATTATTTTCGGGGTCTGTCACATAAATAAGTTCAAAATTCAGACAGCAATTTGAATCAGAAAACGAAATGCAAAATTCTCTAGAACTAAACTTCTTTAACCGTGCTAACTTTACGGACTCAACCACAGATGTATCTTTAAACGTAAGATATATGGTATCAGAAAGCGCCCAGTAAAAAGGAATAAAGTCTATGAATGACCTTGACTTACTAAAGTTTGATCGAATTTTGACTTAAAACTGGGTTATCCAACTACATGTATTAAGTTTTTACTGAAAGATATGCGTGTAGGAGCTGTGGGAGGAGGAAGGAAACCCCACCTATCCGGTATGGTGACCACCAACCAAACTCATATGTGCCGGGTCGCCTAAGTGAGAAACGCTTGTACCAACCACCAACCACTGCGCTGACCGGACAGTCAAATTTATCTTCATTTGAACTTCCAGCTTCCGGGTGCAAAGCTCTATCCGGTGTCGTACATAGGCGGTAAAAAATGTGATGGTACGCTCTCATGCCAGCACGGTCATCGCTATCTGAGTTTGTTCCTGTCGTTTGCTTATCCATGGTAACGTCAACTTTCCCGGCTCTTACCTCCCTGCCGTAACTAAGAGTTTGTCACGAACTACATGGGAAGAGGACAAAGACAGCTGCCCCTTACCCTAACCCTCTTACCACCCCCCATGCGCATTACAATACCATGCCTCGCCCGTTGTCGTTGTCCTCTTTCCGAACTTCATAGGCCATTTTCTTTCGACTTCTAAAGTGACGCATCAACGGGTAGAATTCTCGTATTTTCTTCTCGAATTCCTCGAGGAACTGTTCGCTGATATTATGGTTCGCGTTCTGAAAAAAACTGGGCATAATTCATGTGCGTAAAGTGTCGTCCCAGATTAGCCTGTGCAGTTCGCACAGGCTAATCAGGGACGGCACTTTCCACCTAAATTGGATTTTTGCTAATAAGAGACTTAATTCAAACGAAAAATGTCATACAAGCGGAAAGTGTCGTCCTTGATTAGCCTGTGCGGACTGCTCAGGCTAATCTGGGACGACACTTTACGCACATGCATTATGCCCAGTTTTCTCAAAACACGACAAATATAATGCGTTTGGCAAACTTCGTACATTTTCAACGTGATCACAGGTTAAGAATATATATCATAACGCAAAACTAGGTCTACTCCAGATAAACAATGTAATACATCATACTAAATAGATTATGCAATTATATAGAAATTATCATAGAGAAACTTTGAATATTATTAATTAATATGCATGTTTTATGCTCAGAATCACGGAATTCAAAGTATAAAACGAAGATCATTGTTTAAACTTTCAATAAATCAACATGCAAAGATGATTAAGTATCGTGGCAGCATACATTCTAGCAAACTCTCGCCAAACTGTCATATTATCGGAACCATAATGTTAGAATTATGCATAGATAAATTAAAAACAGATCAAGAATTAGTCATGCTAAGATGTTATGTCTGTTCAAGATGTTATAATTAGATGTAAGCTTATGCAACATTGCATGCTAATTAGTTACACCTTCAAGTTAAAAGGGCCGCATTCGAGTGATATCGTTAATAAATACATTTTAAATGGTGTGAAGATGATAATTAATTTCAATTTAAGTGCTTTCACATCAAATGCCATACATTATTCTCGATCACAATGCAATACTATGTCAAAAAGACACTGATGAAAAACATACGCTATTTGGAGTTCAATGAACCCAGAAATACACATTCAAAACAACATATAACAATGGGGCTCTCAGATCGCATCTAATTGAATGACCCATGCTCTTTGAAAAGGAGGTTTAATGCATGTGCGTTAAGTGTCGACCAAGATTATCCTGTGCAGTCCGCACAGGCTAATCAGGGACAACACTTTCCGCCTAAACTTAATGTTTGTTAAGCAGAGACTTTCTTTAAACGAAAACTGTTATAAAAGCGGAAAGTGTCGTCCCTGATTAGCCTGTGCGGACTGCACAGGCTAATCTTGGACAGCACTTTACGCACATGGATTAAACCCCTTTTTCACAGAGCATGGCTGCTTTATTTTATAATTGACAGCAGATTCTTTTCAAAATATTCGCCGATCGAGTGCATATAAAATAAGGGAAGAGTCGTTATGTAAAAAATGTTACATATGAATATAATTGTTCAAACACCCTACATACATTCTCCCCAAAAATCTAAATGTATGTCTTTTCTTTCACTTTTTCTTGATCTGTTTTGTTGTTGTTATTTTTCCGCGTGTGTATTTACATTCATGTTTGCATTATTAATATATTATTTTTGACGATGAGCTGTAAATGCAATGGTCACAAATACACTTATTGTACTGTTCTTCATAGTTTTGTGTTTGTGTAAAAAATAATATTACTAAAACACATGCTGGTGTTTACAGTTGTTTCCATATCAAATAATTGGGGACGCGTTCAGGAGGAAACAAATTAATTGGGCGAGTCGTTACTGAACAAATGAAAAGTTTTACAATCCGATTAAATATCATTTGTAAAATAATACGTAATACAGAATAATAAATGTACTGAGGAAAATATTTTTCAGTTAGCATGTTATGTGTTAGTCGAGCGTGTGAGTGGTATGTACTAACATTCTGCTTAAATTATTCATAGTATGTATTTCTTAATGTGAAAGATTTTTTAACAAAAATTGCCAGGTTTCGATTTATTTTACTATTATTGCACTTAGGAAGTTCGATAAATTTTGGTACGTTTGGTCTGACATAGTAATATTTATTAATGTTTTTTTTTCTTCATAATTCAGTGTAAAGTGGGCATTCAAATAAAAAATGGAATTCGTCCTCTAACTACTGACATATACAACCTATGTGTTATGCTACTGCGTCAAGTGCTCGTCCAGAGGGTGTTCAAATTATGCGCTTGTGGTAAAAAATCAGCCTTGAAACCTTCCAGGGATGTGTCACAAGGTTTTTATTACCTTACATAGCAAATATATTTTACATATATTCTACCCGGTAACCAAAATGTCCAGAGGTCGTGTATATGGTTGGTAAAATTATATAATGCTACTTTGCAAATATTCAGTTAGATAAAAAACTGACACCTTTTTGATCGGGGAGTCACTTTAGCTAATCGAGTTTAATAATAAAACGACTTTAAATGTTATTCTGAAAAACTTCAGAAAACATCACAAATGAATATCACTTTACATAAAATTTTACATTAATACTGTAGAACGCCTTTTCTCCATATATGGTATAAGATATCACATCACTGCAAAGGTATGTCAATTACACAAACGTTGATGGTTTTAGGGTCTTTTAAAGCAGACGCGACGTGTATACAGTATACGAGTTGCCTAGTCAAATATTTACATAGAAACAAACTAAAGCAACTGAGATATATGTACCTGTTAAATGTGTAACGTTTTATTTGCATAAACGTTTCAACAAGTTAAGGAATTTTAACAACATAAAACCTATTACATTAGTAATTCACAACTTCGCATTGTTATTGCATTTAATTGTTTTATTCTAACATAACGGAGTGTTGATAGCGATGATTTTCTTTCGAAGTATATCAGACCAGTCCTCATTCCGTTCCATGTCCTCATATCTCACCGGAAGTGACATCAGTCTGGTCACGCGCTCGTCCTGTTTCCATGGGATACCGGCTGCGTCCACCGCCTCCTTGAACTTGGCCGGCGACGCAGTGGCAATGCAGATTCTGGGAATGGATTCATCCTTCGATCTGAAATTGCAATCAAACGTATGAGAATAAAAATACATAAACCACCCCCGGAAACCCGATATGATGTGAAAAGTTGGACGTGCTTGGAAAAATTTCCGATAAATTTTGCTGAATTTCGGTAGGGTAAGTAAATTCAGTTCTATAACTGTATAAAGGCATTTTTTTAAATTAAAATATCTTTTGGTATATGCAAAGGAGGTATTATCATGTATGTTAGAAAAATCCCTATTATTATTATTCAGGATTTATTTCAATATGGCTATTTGAAGTCGACGATGCAAGGATTTGTCCCATATTTAGCAGTTTATTAACAAATTTATTTAAAGGTATGCCAGAAAAAAAGTGTTTGCACCGAAAATAATATAAACCGTTGTCCCCTAGTAGCATATC
This sequence comes from Dreissena polymorpha, assembly GCF_020536995.1. Taxonomy (NCBI): domain Eukaryota; kingdom Metazoa; phylum Mollusca; class Bivalvia; order Myida; family Dreissenidae; genus Dreissena; species Dreissena polymorpha. The sequence continues at coordinate 73,659,578 of NC_068362.1, read as the reverse complement.
TGCCAGGGTTTCTAAAAAAATCGTATTGTTGGAGAAATTCGACTTAACATTCAACATGTTGACGAAAAAATTATATTACCCAGTGCAGTGCTAAAGATGTCAAGATATGACAGGAGTGCAGTTCATTTATAAACATAAAATCTCACTATTACAGCTGATTTATGCTCACTCATAAGCATTTTAGATCATTTTCATTGAACTTTAAGGTTTCATCATTATATCCGTTTTGAAGCTTAGTTAATTGCCAGCTTATTTGTATCATTTATTGTTGTTTTATTGTTTGAAAATCATTGTAAATGTAAAGCAATTGATTTAAACAGGTAAAATATATGTCAGTTAGGCAATCTTAACATTTATAATAATATTTTCTGCCTATAGTTCCAATTATGGGTAGACTTTCATAACTCTGAACTAAATTTGGATCAAAGATACATGACTTAAAGTTGACAGCATTGCAAACATCTCCTACACTGCACGTGTGTCAATGTTTGTTTATTTTCGTTTTTTTTCGTAATGATATATGCAAAATGGAAACATAAATTTTAAAACCCAATCCAAGCCTCCTTCTTATGTTTATTTGCATAGATAACACGCAATTCTCATCTGCTGAAGCCCCAAGCCTTGAAGGAATATAATAAATAATAAATATGAGCTCGCTTGTTGGTCAGCTAATGTTCGAGTAAAAAAGTAATTTTTCGTGTCCAATGTTTCAAATTGATAATGTATTCATGTAATAACTGATGAAACTATGATTTCAAAATATGTGAGCCGGCTGAAGTCCAAACACCACGAAAATTTATCCATGATCAGCTTTCATGCGTAAGAATTTGGCACGGATGCAACTATATTTATTAATTAATATTTATTTTATACTAGTATTTATATTTAATCATTTTTATTCCGAAAATGTGCAGAGCTTTCCTTTCATTAGTAAATCTAGCACTGGAGTCCCTGAATAATGTCAGAATGTATAAACTTTCATAAGGTGTATTATCTATGACAGTCAATGGGGATTGAACAATTGAGGGAGTCCAGTGCAAGTGTTCAGGACATTATGTGTTTGTTTTCTACGTAAGCGTATCATTTACTCCACAATTATTTCAAGCAGTAACCGAATAGTAAGTATGAAATGACTCAGTGCAAGGAACAAGAATGCAAAGCGCATAAATCAGCTGTAATAATGAACTTTTAAGTTTATATATGAACTGCACTCCTGTCATATCTTGACATATTTGGCACAGCACCAGGTCATATTATTTTTTTTCATAAACATGTTGAATGTAAAGTCGAATTTCTCCACCAATACCTTTTTTTTGTCAAGAAACCCTGGCGGATATGTTACTCGGGGACATTGGTTGATATCATTTTCGGTGCAAAAACTTTTTCACTGGCATACCTTTAAAGAAATTTGTAAATAAAGTGCTAATTGGGGACAAATCCCTACATCGTCGACTTCAAATAGCCATATTGCAATGAATCCTGAATAATAATAACCAGGAATTTCTAACATACATGATAATACCTCCATTGCATATACCAAAAGATATTTTAATTCAAAAGTGCCATGAAACAATTATAGAACTGGATTTACTTACCCTACCGAAATTCAGCAAAACTTATCGGAAACTTTTCCAAGCACGTCCAACGTTTCACATCATATCGGGTTTCCGGGTGTGTGAATGAAAACTCGCGAAATTGAAATACATGTATTAGTATTTAACTGAAAACCCATTTAAATGATAAGACTTCATCTCACGACAATTGAAGTTTTTACCATTAAGATTCATATCACGCTACCTCAAATATAAAAACCGTTACATTCATTTTGTAATGTTTAGTGTATTTCACCATTTAAAGGTGCAAAAGTAAACATCGCAGCTATAATGGAACAATACAAATTTGATAATGGATTTTTTTTCATCGGGAAGTCACAGTTTTAGAAGAACAATGAATATCGTTGGTTTCGGTAGATTGTTGATTTGTGTTTCACTTAAAGATTAGTCGAACAAATGTTACCATGAATATTTAAATATGTAAATTGCAAATTATGCTACTTAAGTCCACATTTTTTCTTCACTTTAGTCTAAGAATGACTTTGTTTTGTTCAGTTGGCTGTGTCTTGCTCACAAGAGATACCAGAGCATGTTTCGTTGTCAGCTTTAACATGTTGACGATACGGTGGTAAATCACTCGACTGCCAATACAGAGGTTCTCGGTTTACTACATCGTGAAACGTTACACATTTGTGAAACGAGGATAGCGTTTCCCACTCAAGTAGATATATTGAGGAAAGAAACCAAGAAAAACATCGCGAAATGTGTGTACTCTGAGCATGAAAAAGAACCAAGTTATCCCTTGGTATCCGGGTTCCTTTCTTCCGAAGTCACATTAGAATAAACCATGTTTGGAATAATTCATTTCTTGGGGGATCATAAACACGCACACACACACACACATTTACGCACAGCGCACCTGTTCTCGTGACTGTACGCCACGCCGATGGCGGTGTGAGGACACACTAGGTACGAGTTGTCTGCCCAGACCCGTGCCATTGTTGACGTCACAGTGTCGTCACTGACCACGTGCGCGTCTGTTATAACGGCTGATATCTGTAATCAGCGACGAGAAAGCGTTATCATAAGTCGTTCATTGCATCTTTATCGCCCTATATTGACAGTGGCGAGATTTGAGTGACAAATGAAAATGTTCTTAGTCACTTAACAATCTAGGATTACATTGTTTGTAAGCCATATTTAAATAAAAACTAACATTTAAACACTCTCGACGGTGTTTAAATTTGGTACACTTGATTTTCCAAAAAAATAAACACATCAATACCAAGGAAGTCTTGAGCACAGAATGATCCTAAACATTGATAAACAACAAAAAAGAATTACCAGAAATACCTATAACTTCTGAAGTACCTGACTTTGTATCATAATTTTTGTTAATCAGTTCATTCGATGTAACCTTATTGGCCAGAGCTTCCGGAACTTGCACACTTCCGGTAGACTCGAACTCCAACATTAACTTGTTGATGAGTGCCGTGTCACCGCCAGTGAATATATACCAGATCCGCTCCATGTTATATGGAAGCTATAAAGATGCGAACAATAATCGTATAGGAACTTTTTAAGACTATAGCTTTAACTTATAGTAACTAAATATGAAAATGTTCACTGTTTATGTTTCTAAACTAATTTCGACATCAACAAATAGTGATGGCTAATGTTGAGCACATGTTTAACGCTCGAAATCTATGTGCGTGAGCATGTGCAAACATTTGAAACCAGTTAAATGTTTTATAAAGCGCGATCTTGGTGAAACGGCGTGTAACACAGTAAGACCATTGACCGTATTAAAACAAGAGCTGTCACCATAGGATGACATATGCCCCCGAAAAACGCCTTTTCGAAACCTAAACGCAGATTTCAAAACCTAAACGCGGACCCTAAGTTCAAGGTCAAGGTCAAAAGGGTCGAAATGTGTGTGCGTATGGAAAGGCCATATTCACATGTACATTTGCATACCAAATATGAAGGTTACATCTGAAGCGACATAGAAGTTATGAGCATTTTTCGAAACCTAAACGCAAAGTGTGACGGAGAGACATATAGACGGAAAGACAGACGGACGGACATGCGATCACTTTATGCCCACTTAATAACTTGAGTCGTTCTAAGGAGAAATATTGTTAATCAATTTAAGTATAAATTATCAATATTATATACTTGAACACTTAGGTAAAATAAAAAGCGTATGTTGATTAATTAACAAACTTAATACTTAAGACACAAATTCAACTACAATTATCCGAAAACCTAAGGATAATTGTTCTATTTTTATTGAATTACAAACGAATTGCCGGAGATTTGTTGACAAAAGGTCTAGAATTAGAGTTCACGTTCAAGGAATGTTATTTCGTCATGACGCCGTGGCGTCGTGGATATGGTGTCCGCCTATCGACCTGTAGGTCATTTGTTCGATACCCCAACTGGGGAGACTTCTTTGGCTAAATAAAACACAAATTTTTGGTTCTACCCAGGTAAAGGACTTGATCAGCCTAAGGCTTTCGATGCAGTCGAGCTAAAATTAATAGGCGTACGATAAACGTGAAATGTTCTTTTATGTGTGACATATTTACATTAATCGAAAACGGATATTTAAAAGGACAATTACATATATTACAGTAAAGATTTTACGATATGTCCAACCTGAATATCCATAGCAGGCGCCAGTGTCGGCGTGACCGTCTGTGCAAGGCTGAAGTCTCCACTCGACAGCGCACGTGACACTATGTCGTTGCACGTGACCGCGCACACGAGCCGCACGGGCAGACCCATCTTGCTGGCGATGCAGCCAGCTGCAAACGTAAGTCTTTATAAGGTTCACAATAGCAATCAGATGAACTTACATTTTAATTCATTTTAATTGTCCTGTTTGTTTTATTACTCATATTTTTACAATTTGTCATACATTATTGCATGTGACATTATATTATACTAATTATTAATAATATTATTAATATAATTAATATTATCAATATTGTTCTTATTATATTATTATACACAATTTTCGCAAAATTATTGTGTAAATTAAAAATGTTGACATGGGACACACATATTGTTGTAAGCTTTAAGGACGCTTGTAAAGAGTAACGACGATACGAATGTTGAAAGTGTGTAAGTTTCACCTGTGAGGTTTCCACAGGCACCAGTTGGTACCACAATCTCTACTGGCGAGTCTACGTCACTGCTCATCTGCAGATTAATCAAAAACGCTAGCTACATATACATCCTGAAATATTTGAACTGACCTTGACCTGAAAAATCACTTAGCTGTTTCTCATACGTGCGGCCTATATTTAATACCTCCGCCACAAAGGACTGGCGTTCTTACTGCGTTATTACGGCGACCCAGAACCGTGACGTCGTGCTGAGAACGCATATACGGAAAAGGGCGTTCATACGTCAAAAACGATTAATGAAGCAACCTTACGGCGACTTCTTTGGGCATGTTAAAAATAAACGTAAAGGTTTGGTATTGTTAGGCGTCCTGAGTGCAATGACGTAGGAGCATACTGAGGATACTAAAACGCAAAAGCAACGTCAGATGACGTAGACAGACGTCGCAGTGAAAACCCAGAATATTGGTTCAAATACGCCCCAAAACACTACACCGATTCAACTGGGTTCGTAGTGCGTGTATGATATGTTTTGATCGTAGTGCAATCGCATTATAAACTCAAACGATGCATACAAGTCGAAGAGACCACGCCATACGTTAACGTAGTGTGAACGCCGATGAACGCCGCGTGAACGCATATGGGTCTAAGTATAACGGAATGAAAACGCTTTGGACGTAGTGGGAACGCCGCGAACACGCGAAGAAAACAAATAACTGGACCGCGGCGCGACGGTCGACCCTATTTGAACTTCTTTGCGAGGAAATCCAATGGCTAAAATAAAATACCATTGCTATAGGCGTTTTCCAAAACTTGAAAGGGTTAGTCGTAATGGGGACGCTAGCCCGGCTCGTGGAAGTATATTAAATTACGCGTTGAAGTAGTGCGCCAAAGCGATTAACCTTACAATACGCGCATATATAGTGTATCAGACCGCATTACCTTAAAATACGCGTAGAAGTAGTGCACGATCTGCACCATGATCCGACACCAGTTGATCGAGTTGATGCTGGTCAGGCGGTGGCGTGTTCGAAACTCCGCGTCCATGAACAACGGCTTGATAGCGAGGTCAATGTCGTCCGATGAACCGTCCGCTGCAAGCATTTGGGCAGGTTAGAATGGGACCGGGTATGTCTTATTTTTCATCATTGTTGTTTATATGTCAATAAACAATGTCTGGTCTTGAAGAATTTTCGCGTAGGTATATAACCACTATTTGTTAATAAGCAATGCTTGACATCTTTTAATCGCTGGTTAATGACCAACAAACAATACCTTGTTTATATTCCTTTAAAAATCTAAAGACAATTTTGCAGCGGTTATATGAGAACTATGTTTTGCAATAATGTGCTAAGGATAGCGTATACTTTTTGCGATGATTATTTGGAAATTTTTCAACGACAATTTTGCTCCTTTTTAAGGACAGCGGATAGTATTCTAGAAGTAATTGCAGGCTATAGTTTTTATGAAAAAAAACGTGAGTTTTTTAGTATGAGTCAATAAAAGTCATTGGAATTTTTCAAAAATGTGCTGACTGTTATGTAACACGACCTTACCCCTACGAGAAATAATTATACTAGGAATAATTAATGACGCGCCAAAGACCGAAACGCGTTGTAGCTTTACAACATACCCCTGTCATGCATACATAACGTGAATACTAACAGTCGACAGTTTAATATGAAAAGCCGTTTTTTAAACAAAGCAGTGGTAATTTGTTGTAGTTTAACTCTTGTTGAATGTAACAACCTTTTACCGTTTCAGAAAATATATGCTCGCTAATTTAAACACACATCAGAAATGTGATTTATACCAAGTAATCCTACCTCTAAACACGTGCACGTTGTCCTCGAGCACGGTGGTCATCTGCAGCTCCTGGATCTTGGCACAGCGCCCCCTGGGCAGCAACACCACTATGTCCACCCACTCCAACCCCCGAACAGCATCGATGGCGGCACTTCCGGTATCCCCACCAGTACCTTCAATAAAAAGAGGTATTACTTGTGTGTGCCAATAGTAAAAAAAAACTATAAAAATGTTTGTATTTACTTTGTATTTACTTAATCACGGGTTTCAAATGACGTGTAAGAGATTTGTCAATGCTGGTTACATTAACACGGACAACACATGAACATGTTAGTCTGAGCCCAGGCTAATCCTGGATAACAGTTTCAACTCATTTTTTTTCTGATTCAATGAAATCTTCTGAAGGAGAAATGTGGCCTGCACACGCTGCTCCGGGACCACACTAAACGCAAATGCTTTTAAACACAAAATACCCACCAACGACAATAGTGTAATGTTGTTTTCTCTTTGAGCAGAAGTAGTCATAGAACTGCCCCACACACGACATGGCGACGTCTTTGAATGACCACGTCTTCCCGTGAAAAAGTTCCAGAATTGTGACGTCATTCTTCAGTCTAGCCACCGGCGCTACTTCCGGGACGGAGAATGATGCGTACGCATTCTTTATTAGGCCTGTAGAACAATGCGTTAACAATGTCAAGGTTAAACGTACCTATATTGTATTTAGACAATAAAAGTAACATCGTGGCAGATTGCTATTTATTGGCTAATGATACTATTTTTGTATTTACAACAGTTTTTTAGCATGAAAAACATATATTTTGCACAATTTACGATAGATGTGTATGCGTTATGGCGTTATAGTGTACAGTGAATTCGGACGCATCAAGTTCATTTTGTTGTGGTGCAGCGAGTTCGAATTAATTCCGAAAAAAAAAACAACTTTGAACTGTTAAATCCGTTGAGTCTTTTCAAATAGAGAACCGAAAATTAAAGTTTTTGATTTCATATAAACATATTGGCATTTTAATAGAACTTAATTTTGTTTAAATACTGAATTTATACCGTTAGAGCTTCATTTAATTTTATCCCATCTTCACCGCGACATTGACGGTATAAAACCCCATGGCATAAAGTAGCCTCTATCCCACCTTGTTGAATAAACCTGTCGCTTGCACGGACTCATTTTTATTCTACCACTGAATGATTTTTCATAAGAAATCTCTAGAGTCGAGAAAACTTAAGCTTTAAAATTATACGACCTTCAACCTTTAGATCTAGTCAATGGACATTGTAGCGCCGTTAAATGTCGCATCGCCGTTATATGTCGCAGGCTACGAGATTTGTCGCAACGTTGACGATAAATGTCGCAAGGACCGATATATGTCGCAAATCCTACTGACGATATATGTCGCAACTTAAACGATAACTGTCGCAAAAATTTCAACTGCCGATATATGTCGCAACATTAACGACAAATGTCGCACACCTTTGTAAGTCATGTTAAAAATGAAATGGTGAAGTAAAAATGACTAAAACTTTAAGGTTAGATCTAGATTACCCGACGGGGTTCTTTGGGTCGATTTCCACCAGAATGCTCAGATTTTAGTGAGTATTGTCCGAAATGGTCAGTTGTGGTCAGTATTGTCCACAAATGTCACCTGCGGTGAAGATCGACCGAAGCGGTCATATTTATTTTTATATGTCGCAGGCTACGAGATTTGTCGCAACGTTGACGATAAATGTCGCAAGGACCGATATATGTCGCAAATCCTACTGACGATATATGTCGCAACTTAAACGATAACTGTCGCAAAATTTCAACTGCCGATATATGTCGCAACATTAACGACAAATGTCGCACACCTTTGTAAGTCATGTTAAAAATGAAATGGTGAAGTAAAAATGACTAAAAATTTAAAGTTAGATCTAGATTACCCGACGGGGTTCTTTGGGTCGATTTCCACCAGAATGCTCAGATTTTAGTGAGTATTGTCCGAAATGGTCAGTTGTGGTCAGTATTGTCCACAAATGTCAGCTGCGGTGAAGATCGACCGAAGCGGTCATATTTATTCATTTTCGACCAAAAACGTTTAGTTTTATTCAAAATGACAAAAATCCTTGTTTTGAATTGATCGGAAATCGGAAAAACGAGGTGCCCGTAAGTTTTGCTTTGGGTTTGAGGCCGTTTCGACAAGTTTGGTTATATGAGGTCAGTCTTACAGGAACCGTCTGGGTAAAACAAAATGTGAATCCTTCGGTTTATCTGCTGGAGACTGACAACTTTGCCATCTTTGAATAAGCGATAAAAGGCGAATATTCTTTGGTAGAATCGTCAATCGCAACGGTACCTGCTCAGCTCTTTGGCTTATTGTGGGGCCGGCAAAGGACAATGCCAGGAAATACGGGTTCTCTTTTGAAACGGTTGGTCGTGCGGATGCAGCTGCGCAATGCATTAGATACTAAACCCATAATCAAATTATCGCCGATTACAGCTCACTTTACTGTGTGAACGGCTTTACACCCAACGTCAGTAATCAGTCTCAAATGACAAGCACTCCTTGTCGGTCGTAATTACCAGTTAACTGAACAAGATGTACGATTTTCCAACCTAAATTTGAAGAAAGGCTTGCACTAAGGTCTGTGTCAATTCAATATTGTTGTACGGCGTTAAGATAAGTTCAGTAGCTGAAAAAAGTCTCTTTAACGACACATTACTGTTGTCATTGACAAAAATAAGATACAAACGACAATTCGTCATAGAACTCGGAATATGTCATTTTTTGAATATGTTAATTTCACCAGACTATATTCAAATCATCACAGTTGTCAAACAAATATTTCGTTTATGTGCTCCCCTGAACGTTTTCGAATTTTTGCACGGGCGGGTTTAGGAGGGCGGAAGCGGCGTGCGTCCCCCCCCCCCCTAAAATCAGACTAGATTTTTTTTTAAATAAAAATGTGCATATTTGGGCCTTAAAATCGAATGCCAAAGGTTGCTTAACAAAAAAGGCCTTCGGCGATGGAATTGGATAGCATAAACTACTATCAACCGTTTTAGGGTTAACAATTTTTCAGTAAAGTACCCACCCCATGTAAAACTTGACACCTACGCCCCTCCCCGTATTCGAAAACCCTGAACCCGCACCTGCTTTGATGTCACAAAAATGACATCACAAATTTACAGATGTTCAGATGACAGCCACAGTACGAAAGTCTTATTGCTAACAATCATTTTAATAGACAAATTTTCAATTTAATTAAATAAATGGCAGCAAAATCACGCCGGGTATGTGGATACTTTGATAACAGATGGCACTTCGATACCAGATAACAACAAAAGCCACGCGCGAGAGTTGAAATCTTCAGCTTTTTGTGCATTTATGTTCTGTTCATTTGGTTTTCAGACACGTAACATTGTTTGGTCGATTAATGGTATAGTACTTTGTATTGCGGAGCAAGAAAGTCGTGAAAAAACAGTTGATTATAAAAAAAAAGAAATGAAATTTCATCGATAATCATCATGAATTCGATGATCAGTACGTATTTCAACAAAATAAAAAATACTTGGAAATAAATCAAGAACATGCCAACTAATCGAAATAAAAGATCAATATGTCCATTAATGTTACATCATGTTAAATTTTAGTTAAATAACGTATTTGAGGAAATTCAAATGTTTTAAGAGTCGGATGCCAAATTTTCATGGACACTTCTTTTACCGATCACCTCAAAGACAATGGCACTTCGATCCAGATAACTCGACACTTTTTACCTGATATAACACACTCTATTTAGTGAATCAGAAATGCAGAAATCGCTGTGGAATACTGCTATAGTAAGCAGGCAATACATAAAAATGTATGTACTGACTTAAATTAACAACGAATTACCGAAACATGTTCTTATCCCTTTGTAATATGATAATAAAATGGAAAGTGAAGTGTAAAGGGATGTGCTTCCTATAAGTAGAGCTCAATATAAAGGGTGTTTTCCAATCTATTTTAAATTTTGTGGCTACGCATTAGTATCGTATTCATGATGCGATTCTAATGGGCACCAATGACAAAGGATTTTATGAGGAGTATTGATCGCTGTAAGACCCCTTGCTACCCTCATCTAGAGTCCTGCTATAAGTTCAATTGAACACAGTCGTGTTGATCCACACGATCCGATGTATCTTCAATTCTCTTAATCTCAATGTACCACTTAAAAACAAGTTTATTATTTAGACACTTATTTTCGGTCGTCACTTGAAATATATTACTTCAGAAATAAGCATTTGCATCTTATTTAAAATTTGAACTTATAATATTAATTATATAAATTAATAGTAATAAGATTTTTGAAAACGAACAACGCCATTGGTTATATTTTACTTGTGTATGTAATTACGTTATGCATAAATTCTCAATGTGTCGGGCATGACAATGCAAATTGATTCGTACTTTTAAATGTTTGGTAAGAATAGCCATAATATACATAAATGCATTTAAGGTAGAAGTTAAAAGTCGGTTATCTGAGTGCCCAATTTGTTGAAAGTCTCTGTTATCCGAAGTGCCCTATATCGGGAATCAAAGTATCCGCAACTTCATGAATACTACCTATTAAAACATGCTCTATCTTCGTTTATATTTCATTAAATACTATCAAAATTTAAGTATTTGAAGCACAGTTATTACTCTACATACTGGTATATCAAACAATTTCTTGCAATCTTTCTAAGTAGTTTTATTTTGTTGAAATGTTTACTGTTCATCCAGTTTATGCTGTTTTCCGACCGAATTTTCGATTTTTTGGGGGACAAATCTACCATTCTTCCGTGATTTTGTTCTTCGCAATAGAAAAGGATACACATCATTTATAAACTCGACCATGCGCCTTGTCTAAAAAACTAATCTTTATAATGTAACTTCAAAACAACTGATGAACTTACCTCTCGCGCGTGGCTTTTGTTGTTATCTCGAATCGAATTGCCACCTGTTATCAAAGTATCCGCATACCCAGCGTGAAAATGAGATCGTCCATCCGGTGGACATTTAGTTTAGACATGTTTCTACAAGATGCAAACACGATTCGCGATTATTAAATTTAATTGGATGAAGTATCTTATCCAACAGTAGAGTTATCTGGGATTTCATTTTGGCACACTCACTAGAGAAAGAACCATGAAGACAGCGATGCTGATTTTTATGTAATTATTTTGTATGTTTGATTTTAGTTGGGCATAAATATACCACGATTGCTCGTGTGATAATACCATGGTAACTATAGTATACCTTTATATACTCTGATTTCATAAAAAGCTTTGCAAAGTCATATACATAAAGTAAACGTGATTTGCATGAACTTTGTTGGTGAAATTTGACTTTTTTTTAATGTTAAAGAAGATATTTTAATTTTGAAAGGCGATTACGAAAAAAATGACGCTTACAATTACTTGTTGTTGTCGGAGGCGAACATTAAATTCCTTCAAAACGTAGAACACGGGTGCAATATTATTGGTTGTTCATTTTCTTGTATCATTAAGACTTTTCCAATAGTCTTTAAACGAAATATTCAAATTGGTACATAAATACCGTCTTTTTACTAAATGGTTTAACTATAATTATAAAATGCATTTAACATGAAAAGTATGTGTAACAGAAAAATACGAATGATTGTCGCAACTAGTATTTTCCTTAAAACATCGAGACCATGACCGATTTCATTATATATTTCCTATTTGGATTCAACATACTCTAATAGTTTATGTGCGAAAATGAGAAATCTTAAATTCAGAAAAGGATCGTCTTTGCATCGCCTGCCTTTTCCACGGTGAAATATATCACTTTTCTGTGGCGAAATATATTTTAATTACTGATTGCATATTTTGTAATTATTCAATTTTCTAGCGGCAATTTTGCGACATCCATGACGTCAGATCAAAAGCCGTCGACGTCGCCAAATAACATATCGCGAGCGTTAAAGGGCGATTACTCTAAATGAGTTTTTCGGAACAGTATAATGCTGCCACCGAACTGATTACTGTCGAGTCTTTTACATTGGCTAATTTAAAGAGGCGCATGTGCCGTTGAAATTCTTCCTTTAACTCAGTGCGCGTGACTTGCGATAAATTAATTTAAACAATACAACATGTACTGTAAAATGTTGAGATAACGGGGTAAGAGGGTCAGCCCCAAAGCATCTAGATTGTTTCAATCATTATCAAAGTACTTGACAAATTTACTTGACACTGTGTCTATCCATCGTATTACCAAATGCTTATTTAATGTGCGACCGCATGGGGAAAATATGTTTCGTTTGCTATGGAATCAGGAAACGCACAATTAAGGTCTCATATAATCGGCCGGTTCAGGTCAAGGGAAATGACGTCGTAACCATAACGTTTTAATTGGAATAATGCCATACAGTGTACTTTCATGTCAACCTTGGTCAACAGTAAGCTCTATTGCTTTTCGATTAAGGTCTTATAATAAAGATTGAAATTCCCGTAATTTGCGATTTTTCATAAATAAGGTATTCTTAAAATATTACAGCAGTTTAACGTTGATGAAACATATTAGTAAAAGCAATAAGATAATATAACTGTTAACAGAGTTTTAGTTTATTGTTGTTATTTGATTATGTATTTCAGGTTGATATGTTTGCTGTTGCCGATTGTGATGGCGCTAACAAAGGGCTGGAGGACGTGTGGGCTAATGTCCGATACAGAGTATAGGATAATGTTCGAAGTGGTATCGGACGGGACGTATCATGTAATGGTTGCTGAAAGGACATACCTTAAAACGATATACACTGCGAAGATTTCAAAGATACAAGGGGTTTTATTCGATTGAAAATAATCGACTGCACTATAAGGGAATAGAGCTTTTGTGTGAATCAACATGCAGCAAAGTTATAACTCATAATTACCGTAAAATTAAGGGGGTGTGTGAGAGAAGTGTGAGAAGGTTATATCATTTGTTAAAACGAAGATATACTAAGTGTCAGAGGCAAAGCATGTTTGCAGCAGTTCCATGCACGACATACTTAAAATTTGATTATGGGTTTAGTATCTAATGCATTGCGCAGCTGCATCCGCACGACCAACCGTTTCAGAAGAGAACCCGTATTTCCTGGCAGTTTTCATAGAAAGGCATTGTCCTTTGCCGGCCCCACAATGAGTCAAAGAGCTGAGCAGGTACCGTTGCGATTGACGATTCTACCCAAGAATATACGCCTTTTATCGCTTATTCAAAGATGGCAAAGTTGTCAATCTCCAGCAGATAAACCGAGGGATTCACATTTTGTTTTACCCAGACGGTTCCTGTAAGACTGACCTTATATAACCAAACTTGTCGAAACGGCCTCAAACCCAAAGCAAAACTTACGGGAATCTCGTTTTTCCGATTTCCGATCAATTCAAAACAAGGATTTTTGTCATTTTGAATAAAACTTAACGTTTTTGGTCGAAAATGAATTAATATGACCGCTTCGGTCGATCTTCACCGCAGCTGACATTTGTGGACAATACTGACCACAACTGACCATTTCGGACAATGCTCGCTAAAAACTGAGCATTCTGGTTGAAATCGACCCAAAGAACCCCGTCGGGTAATCTAGATCTAACCTTAAAGTTTTAGTCATTTTTACTTCACCATTTCATTTATAACATGACTTACAAAGGTATGCGACATTTGTCGTTAATGTTGCGACATATATCGGCAGTTGAAATTTTTGCGACATTTATCGTTAAAGTTGCGACATAAATCGTCAGTAGGATTTGCGACATATATCGGTCCTTGCGACATTTATCGTCAACGTTGCGACAAGTCTCGTAGCTTGCGACATATAACGGCGAATCGACATTTAACGGCGCTAAAGACATAGTTTTGCGCCATCCGTATAATGAATCAGCTGATTGACGGCATCATAAAATGTCATACTTATTGCGTCATTTTCCAATAATATGTGATGTCATCTTTTGGTGTACTCGAAACTAGTATGCGATGTCTGGGAATAAAACATTGAAGACACGCATTTTTTCGTGTTAATGTATCCTGGATGTAATTATGAAAAAGTGCACATTCTATGGACTACTTACTTCGGATGGAACCGGTGAGACGAAGGATTTAGATCTACATGTAGATCTAGCCTACTCGTGTTATTGATCTTCAGAATGTGTATATTTGGATGTGTGTGTAGAACATACTGATGGGTGTGTATTTTGTTTCAGTAGTCTATTCGAATTGTTTTGCTTTTGGATGTTAGTAAACGTAAGGGCTTTTTCTTTTTTGAATAAACTTTGTCTTTGTTATTTTATCAAAGAATTAAAGTCTATTCAGTAAGCATAACTCGTTTGCAACAAATGTTTCAAAGCTTAATAGAATTATTATGGATTATCTTGTGATTGGGTCACAAACTACAGGATGTGAAGGCTAGATCTAGACGCCCTCAAGATCTGCAGCGTCCATGAAAAAATAAGGCGAGTATAGTTTTTTTGATAACTAATGTTTATAACGACTCTGTGTGTTAATCTACATTTTGTAAGGAGCAATCGCCGCCATATTGAATTTTGATCATTTTCTTTCGAAAATAAAATGAATTATATTAAAGTAAAATCAAAATTTCGCGGTCGAAATGTGTTACAATTTGCATTCTGCGTAAAATCGAGGCATATGGTGATATTTTTCTCGTTTTACAGTTTCTGTGTGAAATTTTCTAAGACTATTTTGCATACAAGAACAAATACATTCTATATCACTACGCATGGTTACATTCGTTAGATATAGATTTTAAGCGCTTTTAAGAATGAATTAAAATTACTGTTTAGGTTATTAGATCTATTTATGTTAAATGTCACATTGAAAAAAATCAATGGGGGTAAATAGTATACTAGGATTAGCGTTGAATAGAGAGAAATTTATGTTGCTCGGCTCAAACACCGAAAGCGTGTTCTAAGCCTCGCTATTTTATTCAATTGACGGCACGCGTTTCAATTAATGTCTGAGCGGCTAGAAAACTTCAAAATGTTAAGTCTTACATTGAAGATCTTCCTTCGGGATCTCTGTGTCAGAAATGAACAGAGAAACAATCTCAGTCGCCAGGTCTTGGAATGAAAGCTGCCTCCATTTTTCCAGAGTCGTCTTGTTTACGGATGGAATACTCACAGGAAGCATAATCCCGCCGTCAGCCGCATATCCGGTAAACAATGCCTCTTCAAACGTAACGTCGCTGACGCCACCCCTTGTGCTACTGTATTTCATGGTTTAGAGACCTAAATTTGGACCCACAGTTTGGCGAATAGTAAGTTAAGGGCAACATAGATTCCGCAGTGCAAACAAATATTGATCTCGACTATCTTACTTCAGCAACAAATTAAAAAGCGCAATTAGAATCCAACCTCTATTGTCTTGGAAATCGGTTAAGAAAATAAACATGTTGACATAAGCGAAAACTATCAACAAAAGATATAAGAATTCAAACCATGTATTGGGAATACCGTTTTGGATATCTGTAAAGAAAATAATCATCTTATATGGAAAAAACCACGTTTTATTTATGGTTTAACAAAACTGTATATGCTTGAGTGTCGGGTGAAAAAATCAGACAGGGAAATATATTTTTACCGCGTCATATCTAGCGGGTAATATTACATGAATAAAAGTAACCAATTTAAAAAAGCAAACAATTCACCTTAATTAAACCAAATCTACTCATGCAATTTAGAATCTAGTTATAGTCAATAGGTATAGGAGACCGATGAAGTAAACATCCCAACTGTTAATCAAAACATTTATATGTCTTTTCATTTTGGGCAAATATAGGAAAAATACTTAAGCCGCATAATGGATTGTGATTGTGATGCTGGTTTCACTTTTGAGTGAATGTTTCACATTTGGGCCGGTTTAACTTGTGACCGGTTCGACTTGCTTCTGATTACACATGGTTCCCGACCTTACAGATTGGATTGGAGCCAATCCAATCGGTAGAAAACAATTTTAATGAGTTTTCGTAAGCAAACAAACTTAATCAAAGTACTGAAAGTACTGGTTTTACGATGCTTTTGAAGAGGATGGATATATAGAGGTTATTTGTTGGATTCGGTGGCATATCGATTTTCCCAGAAAAAATGCGAAAAATATCAATATTTTCACTGTTATTTTTCACTGTTTAAAACAGTGAGATACCAGTTTATTTCACTGATATTTCTGTATAAATCACCGGAAAGCATAACATAAATAAGCACCCATTTAAGTTAATCTACATCACCGCAATTGTGTAATTTTTATTGCTTGTCATTTATCCGCAGGTCAATAGTTAATGGTTGTGGTGCAATCGTTTTCGTTCTTGGACACTGCATCCCTTCAATGAAATTTATTTACCTAAATATCTCATATTTGAACTTAAAATTCTTTTGGGAGACATGGTCCAGACAACTGGATAAAACAGCAACAATATGCTAACCCATTATTTTTCGAGGAACATAATTGAGAATTCCTGTGCTAGCCCCCAATCACAGTATGTTGGGGTATAATAATAATCAAACTTTGCTCATCTTCTCAAAAGATTGTCGTAGATTACAAGTTGATGAATATATCATCCAAGACTACAAGTTTTAGAAAGCCATTTTTTTTTCATTTATTTTTATTGATAAACAAGGTTTTGTAACAATCTATACTATACATAGAAAGCTTTAACAGCACAATGTGGCTTACCTGAAACTGATTGTTTCCTAGTGGTGTTAACTAATTTTTCATGAAGATCTAGAAAAAAGGCATTGTGCGTATGATCAAACTATTTGCGTCTATCCGATCTAGTTAAGTCTTGTTACCGAGATCCTACTTTTATTTATTTGAACATTCTGATCAACTGCCATGAAGATCAGGTAAAACATGTAAGTTTTAACATGGATTTTAATGATTTTAGTTATTGATCAAAAGCTTGGAAGCACATGACCCACTTTGGAACGTGACCTGTTAATCACTGAGACTAGACCTTGTGACCTAAATGTTAAATATTCTACTTTCATGCTTGACTTTGAAATCATTTAAAATAATGTTCTAACCCAATTTACAAGTGGATCAGAGAGAGAATGTGACCACTAAAGTATTAACAGACCTTTTCTTATATTTGACCTAGTTCCCTAATTTTTGATAGAATATGAAACCAAAAATGGCATAGAGGTGACTAGTTTCATAAGAATCTGGCAAAGAGGTGACACCCAAATTTAAACATTGTAAAATGATATCTTATGTGATTACAATAAACTTTGGATAAAATACAACAAAGAGTGATAACAATAGCTCACCTTGTCACATCATAACAAGTGAGCAAAATAACCAAAACTATGACATCATATAATTGCTCAGTTACTTCCAATAACAATAAAATGTTACTTTTGAAAGAAATACAATACCTTCCCTTTCTTACTACAGGCTGGTCTAAAACAAGATAGCCCTGTATCACTCACCCAAAACTCCTTCTATAGTGTCAAAAACTTGTGTATGATTTGACTAAGTTGTAACCTAGCTTTAGCCTGCCAGGACCAACTTGCAAATTCAGCTTTTGATTTGATTAAGATGGACATTGTATGCAATTTTCATGAAAATCAGGAAGATAATGTGACCTGTAGAAAGGTAGAGGAAGTTTTCTATATTTTGACCTAATGACCTAGTTTTTGACAAACTACCAACTTTCAAACTGAAACTTTATTTCATCGAGATAACATTCAATTCTGTCCAATTTTCATGAAGATTTGGAAGAAAATGTGACATCTGGAGTGCTCACTAACCTTTTCTGTGATTTGGTTTGTTGACCTAGTTTGGACCACATATGACCTACTTTCAAACTTAACCTAGAATTGACAGAGATGAACATTTACCAACATAAGACAAACAAGGGCTGTTTGTAAAACATGCATGCCCCCCATATGGGCTGTCAGTTGTAGTGGTAGCCATTGTGTGAAAACATTTTTTTTGTAACTGTGACCTTGACTTTTGACCAATTGACGTGAACATCAATAGGGATTATTTGCCAGTCATGATCAATTTACCTATGAAGTTTCATGATCCTTGGCCTTGCTTTTCTTGAGTAATCATCAGGAAACCTTTTTACTGTTATGAGTCACTGTGACCTTGACCTTTGACCAAGTGATCTGAAAATCAATAAGGGTTATATACCAGTCATGATCAATGAACCTATAAAGTTTAATGGTCCTAGGCGTAAGCATTTTTGAGATATCATCTAGATACTATTTTACTGCTTTGAGTCACTTTGACCTTGACCTTTGACATAGTGACCTAAACATCAATAGGGGTAATCTGCAAGTCATGATCAATGTACCTATGAAGTTTCATGATCCTAGACGTAAGCATTCTTGTGTTATCATCCGGAAACCATTTTACTGAGTCAAGTCACCGTGACCTTTGACCAAGTGACCTGAAAGTCAATAGGGGTCATCTGCGAGTCATGATCAATGTACCTAAAAAGTTTCATGATCATAGGCGTAAGCATTCTTGACTTATCATTTGGAAACCATTTTTCAAAGTTGAGTCACTGTGACCTTGACCTTTGACCTAGTGACCTGAAAATCATTAGGGGTCATCTGCGAGTCATGATCAATGTACCTATATTGTTTCATGATCCTAGGCATAAACGTTCTTGAGTTATCATCCTGAAACCATTTTACTATTTCGGGTCACCGTGACCTTGACCTTTGATATAGTGACCTGAAATTAAATAGGGATCATCTGCGAGTCATGATTAATGTATTTATGAAGTTTCATGATCCTAGGCATAAGCGTTCTTGAGTTATCATCCGGAAACCATTTTACTATTTCGGGTCACTGTGACCTTGACCTAGTGACCTGAAAATTTATAGGAGTCATCTTCGAGTCATGATCAATGTACCTATGAAGTTTCATGATCCTAGGCATAAGCGTCCTTGAGTTATCATCCGGAAACTATTTTACTATTTATTTTTTTTGTTAAACGTCGTCAATTATTAATTGTATATAGATTTCTCTATAGTTTGAAAAACATTTAGGCAAATATTTCTCATGTAAGATAAAATGCAAATTATTAATAAAATATTCCCTTTTAATCAGTATGTTGGTTTATCGGTCAATAACAATATCACTTTGAACATTGAATTATTTAAAAGTTATAACAAACATTAAATGTTCTCCGAACATATGACTCATAACACATATAACAGATTGATAGTTAGATATGAACAAATCAAGGTTGCTAGGTTGCCCACCTAGAATGGTCCTGTTAGTATGGAAGTACTTGATATATAAATTTATTAGCCTGTCGGTGTTGTAAAGACATAAAATATTTTATGAATGTCTCAAAGTTTAGAATTATTTTGCATTTAGTAAAAGAAAGGCAACATATAACCCTTAAGTGGCTTACGAGAACTTGTGGCTAAATACAACTAAAAAGAGGCATTATGATTCTTGAAAATAAAAGTAAACATCATTATATATGAATTTTCTGATCAAAAGTGTTATTTGTAGTGAATAGGGGAAATACAAGAATAAACAATATAATTTTAAATGTTTTGGCGAAGTGCATCATAGAATTATCATTGTACAGTTTTGGTCTAAAAATCCCGTAACATTTTTTAAATTTCATAACACCTTGTTGCAAAAGGAAATCATGAAAAATAGAATTTTCAGAGTAACCTATTAAAATAAAATAAACATGTAAAACATGCATGCCCCCCATATGGGCTCTCCGTTGTAGTGACAACCATTGTGTGAATATGTTTTTTGTCAATGAGACCTTGACCTTTGACCTAGTGACCTGAAAATCAATAGGGGTCATCTGCGAGTCATGATCAATGTACCTATGAAGTTTCATGATCATAGGCCCAAGCGTTCTTGAGTTATCATCCGGAAAACCACCTAGTGGACGGAGCGACAGACCGACAGACCGACCGACATGTGCAAAGCAATAAACCCCCTCTTCTTCGAAGGGGGGCATAAAAATGCTTTATATGACCTTAGATATTATTTTGCAATCATTTTTCATCAATTACAAATGTTTAAAATAATAATTATTGTTTCATGCTACTCATGGAACCAGTTTTTTGTCAGAAAATTAATCACATTTTTTTAAAATGCATTACCCCTTGTTGCCAAAAAAATCATGAAAATATAATTTTCAAAGATATCCTTTAAAACAAAAAGAAAATGCCTTCTTAAACCTTAAATATTATTCCTTCAAGCATTTTACATCAATAATTTATGTTTTAAAAAATCATTGGTTCATGCTAAATACTGTTTGACATACTGTAAATTATGTAACTACACATCCAAGTAGTGAGTCCATCACACTATTGCAACCGAAACACCTGGTGTGCCAAGGCACCAGCCGAAGTCAAATGCCTTCTGACTTAGTGCATTTTACTATTTATATTTGTATGCATTTGTATGTGTTTGAAAAAAATGTATTACCTTTAATGACATCTTCTGACCATGCATGTCCTAGATTTCAAAATCCAGGTCCTGGTCTGACACATTGGTAACATTAACGTTAAACTGTTACCAGGCTTCTGAATTTAATTAGCCAGGTCACAGGAAAAGGGCAGTCGAATCAGTATCCAATTAAACTATTTGTCATTGTCAGAAAACCGCTCTTAAGCAAACAGCTTTCAAGCAACTGCAGGCTGAACTGGATCTAAACTGGCCACAATCGCTTCAATTTCTCTTTTACTGGGATATGGTTCATTTAACTTTAAAGGGATCTTTTCACGTTTTGGTAAATTGACAAAAATTTAAAAAAGTTGTTTCGGATTTGCAAATTTTCGTTTTAGTTATGTTATTTTTAGGAAACAGTATTACTGAACATTTACCATGGTCTAATATAGCCATTATATGCATCTTTTAACGATTTAAAAATTATAAAGCGTTGCAACGCGAAACGATTGAATAATTTGGAGAGTTATGTTGTTGTTGTTTAATTGTGTGACACTACGAAGATTGCTTATACTAGGTATAAAATACGTCAACCATTTATACTTGGCAGAATAGTCGAGCAGGCTAATGCGTTTTTACTCCAGGACTAAGGGGGTCACTGGTTCGAGCCCTGCTGCGGACTAATTTTTTTAAAAGAATTTTATTCTGGATTTTTAACTGGAGCTTTAAATATCCAATGTTTACATTTATCAATATAAAGCATTTAATGAATTACTTCAAAACATGTCAAAATCTGTGAAAAGGTCCCTTTTAACATAATATCTACTCCTATAAATATGAGGTCAATATACATGGACTAAACGGTAAATTACGTCTAATTATTTGGACTGTAATGACATCAACTACTTAATTAGAAAGAAGAAAGAATTCATACTAACCAGTAATTTGAGTAAAGAGTTTCTATTCAATGTTGTATTTCAGGACAGCTTGGTGATATGCAAATCCCATATGACATGTTGATATCGGGTATCATAGCCATTCAATAAGTCGCAAAATGCTTAAACAAAATTTATAAAGCAAAATGTGACTTAAATTGATAACTAAAAATACCAGTATCATCAGTATGCCAGTTTTGCCTTGTCAAACTGTCGAGATCCAGAAAGTGCTTCATTCACATTGAATATATCCTTCGAATTCCATTAATTGTTGCATTACTAAATAGCGAAACAAGTCGATTTAAGCTGTAAGAAAGTTTTGACATGAGTGTTATCAAGTCTCTCATGGGCGAAGCCATAGAAAGTGATCCATTCACATTGAATATATCCTTCGAATTTCATCCTTTGTTGTCATTAGCGGAGATTTAGTGAATAAATAATTCATTTATCATAAATGACAGCTTCTAAATAGCGAAACAAGCCAATTTATGCAGTAAGAAAGTTTTGACTCGAGACTCTCATGGAGGCGGCCATTGTTGAATGTTGAAACACGAACGACAACTCTGCTAGGAGAATGTAATCAATGACGAGCAATCTCCTACGCAGTGGCGAATGCAAAAAGGGAAGTAACTAAAAAAATCGAGTTATTTCAATCGGACTGGCTCGGTCTTTTACATAGGTTTCCATTGTGAGAAGTTTTGTACGGTTATGATACCTTGGACGATGCTGTTTGCATCGTCAAAAAAGTAAAGCAAAACGGCATGCAAATCAAATAATAAAACAATTTTATGTAGGAAACATAATCGTGATTTCTTCAAAATGTTCATGGGGTCCTCTTACGACTGCAAAATATGCATCAGTATTCAAAAAAAGATTATTTACTTAAATACTACACATTACTCTTTATGCATGCCTTGGATATTGATTTAGAAGTTCCAGTTCGTTATCTTTATGTTCTGATTTTCGGGTAAGTTGGTCAAAATATGTAATCATGAATCATCCCATGTCCTAATTTATGTCCGGAATTATAACCCCCACCCGCCCCAGATTCGACGCTCGTCTGAGTGGGACATTTTATATGTGCGATGCCTTCAAAGAAACGCATGCTTTTTTCGTGACTAAATGTGCTCAAAGGCTATATGTGGAAACTTATATTGTGTTTTTGCATGTACGTTGGTTGTTGTAAAAGATCTTTGAAATGTTGCACAGAAAATTTAAGACCAGTTCCCCAACACCCCGATATTTTGTGGTTGACGATCGCTTGTATATGCTCCATCGACATGTATTCACAGTTACGCCGTGAGTATCCATGTACACTGGGGTAATTGTTCATGCTATCGAAAATGTTAACAGATGTAAATTTATTTATTTAAAAACAGCTACATATGCAAAATTTCTGTATGTAATGTCTGACCTGTATCATTTTACTGTTAACTTGCAAACTTAAATAGATATAAAACAGGCGATTCAAAGTCATACATGATTATTTAAACAATTGATATATCTTATAAAAATTACGCTATCAAGGTTAAACCTCCATGTACAGTGCACCCGATTATAGCTGTAAAAAGATTTACACGTAGCTTATTCGAATATTGTATTTTGTACGGAAAGTAGCTCGACGCAAGTTTAACTTCCCTGTTTGCATTTTCAGAACAGTTACATTATATAAATTAAAAACAAAACGTGTATTTCGTAAACTAAATATAACCGAAACATAACTTACCGAGGAGGTTTCCGTTGCAGATAAGATGACAAGGTTTGCCTTGATATATGATTGAATATATAAAGCCCGAAAGTAGGGCTGTGTTCCTTAAATCGTTGGCGTTATCATACATATTGCAGAAATGCGGGGAGCCAAATTAGAATATGGGGTGATTGTTCAAATTATAAATAGATGTTAGATACAAAGACCGGTGAAGACCACACACTCTTGCACGACGGTGACATTACAATCACATTACATACATAAATGTGCGAGCATGGAATGACCACCCTGCTTGGTTAATGTAAATAACGGTGTTTATCCAATCATCAGACGTGCAATGTCGAAATAAACCACTGTGGAATATATTTTCGTTTATTTCGGCAATGCTGAAATATAGCTGTCACGTGCGGCGGACTACTTTTTTGTATGACGTCCATTATCACGGTTCAGTAGGTCGCCATTGTTTACCTTGTGTATCGACTTTTTTCGTCAATGAGTGGCTAAAAACAACACAATGCAATAATATTTTTTTTTCTTCATTTTATTGGAAATAAATTGTTCAGAAATAAATATTTAAATATATGAAATGTTGTTGTGTTTTATTTCATGTATTTTATTTAATAAGTCAGCAGCGAAACGAGTTGTCAGCTTAAGTCTCAAATGTCAATTGTTTTTTAAATAATGAAAAAATAAATAATACACAATCAAGAATTTAAATAAAACTGCAGCAAAACATATTTCGGCAAATTAAATAAATTTTAACAACAATGTTCAACAAAGAACCAGCGAATTTTGATGTGGTATGGGATGGTTTGTTTTCAAATGACAATATTCAATATGTTGTGGACATAGGGACCCGCCACACAAACAAAAAAATCTTATATGATATATAATATATAGACAAGGGGTTGAACATGCCAAATAGGCAGAATATCACAAAATCAACAAAAGTGCAAATTACAAAGTCATTATCGTTTAAAATTAATAAACCTATATATAAAATTGTAGCTAAATATCATCTGCATACATTGGCCATTTTTTTGCCTCATTTCAACCGTTTAAGAATAACAAACTGACAAATCGGACGAAATCGACAGTTTTCGCTAGGTAAGACAAAAACCCGCACTCCGATCTAACCATAACCCTTCGTGTACAAATGCGTGCTTACAAACAATACTATCACAATTTATCGCTTAACATTGATGAAAAATAGTTAAATAAACAACTTACCCCTAAAAACTAACTTGTTTTTCTTAAACGGTTGAAATGAGGTCATTTTTTTACGGCCAACGTTTGCAGATAATATTTAGCTACAATTATATATATATAGGTTTGTAAATTTTAAACGATAATGACTTTAAAAACATTGAGCTTTCTGATGTCAGACAGTACATCACCAAAGAAGAAAACAAAAACACAGCAAAAAAACCCACATTAAACGACACAAAAAAGTTCCAGAGGTTTCTACTGACAAAGGGTGAGACCAGGGAATGCATCAGTTGGATTTGGATGTCCTTGACGAGCATATTGCTATATTTAGTCTATCCATGTAACGCCAAGATGGCATATATATATAACAAGTTATGCAAGTCATGCAGTCTTTATGAATGAAATCTCCAGTTGTAAAGACACACCTCCGCATTGGACCAATGAAATCACTCGTGTGTTTAAAATGTCAGTTAGTTGAAATGTATGTAAACAAAGGTTTCAAACGGCGCTGGACAGTTAGTCTTGATGCATAATGTAACGACAAGAACGGTTATAATGTTTTTTCATACGTTTTATTGAATTATGGTATCGAGGTACATGAACTTTGTAGGGAAATTGCCCTTTACTCCGTGAAGATTTCAGTCTTAAAGTCTGCATGATCATTGTCAACTGGGTCATGCGAGTTGTGTATCGTGTTATTTCTTAAAAATTGACCCAGCATTTGTAAAAATAGCGCAAGACATATACATTTCCAGAAAGGAAATTCATTTCTGCGTTGAATAAGACCGAGATCGTGAAAATCGCTGCACAATTGATGAAGATATGGCTGTTCAAAGTGATGCATCCCGTTTTGGGGTGATTTTGAGTTGCATACCTTGTTATATATATATATTTGATAGGTTTTTTTTTCCATAAAATTTAATTTTTCGTTATAATATGATTATTTATCATTCAAAATGATGTTTTCACTAATTAATATCATTACACACTAACCACCTGTGTTCTGCATTATTTAATGAAAACTATGACAGTTTGTGATTTATTGACAAAACAATAATATTTTAGTATACTGACTGCAGTATTTCTATTAGACAACAGTGACTGGTTTTCACAGTTTACAGCAAATTTGTTGCCTTTTTAGAAAAGTACCTGGCACTTTGCTGGAAAAGGATATCGCGATGTTTAGGGACACCCGTAAGTTTCTTAACTGAGCGGTTCTATGGAGGTTGATCTCTATTGCACACTAAGGACATTTTAGAGACAGAAATATTGTTTATGCATGTTAATGGATAAATCGCCGCCAATTACATACACCAATACGTTATTTGTCTTTGTTTAAACATTTATAAAAATATAAACTTGGTTAGTTTATTCAGGATGACAATGATAATAATGATTTCATAGTAAATTGAGAACAGAGAGTAATATATGTCCTCAATATAAGTAAATATTGACAAGATAGAAAGTTACAACCTCAACGGAGACAAAACGGACTTAAGAACTATTCTTATTGGATAAATTTCAATTAAACATCATGTTACAGCCATGTGTCTTTTTGTTGGCTTTTTTATTCACGATAAATGTATTGAATTTCCAAAAAAAAAGTTAACAATAAAACATAAAGTAAGAAGTTGAATTTACTCACCTGCAAAAAATAAAGAAATGTCATATAAAAAAACGATATTAATTAAATATCGTGTATGTTAGGATCTTTTTTTAATTCTCATATTTTTACCCCACCCAACAACGTAAAATTTAAATAGCCTCTATGTTTATTATGCAACGAAAATTATGTAATTTTTGTGATCCCGTATAAGAAACATGGAGTCTACCAAATTCTGACAATTTCCTTCGTCAACTTCCTGCAAATTGCATTTCTCTTTGAGTTTTGATATCGTTTGATAGTATGTCAACAATCGACTTTGTGATGTTGCTACGATTAATATCATGACGACGTCAACTTTAAAGGGACTGTCAACCACAAATGACGAAAAAAAGAAAATTTCTAAACTACCGTATTTTTTTTCAATTATTAGTTTATATTGATTAAAATATCACGACTGGTATATTACATTACTTGAACAAAGTTCAGTATATTCGGTAATATAATTTCGCGATGTGAATCGAAAGTACATCACGAAAATAGGTGACATAACGATATACACACTATAAATAACGCAAGTAGATTGATAATTTTATATATAAATATATACAATTCACTACGCATGTACAATTTGCATTGCTGGGTTTACCACGTGACGATGATGATCAATCTACTGGCATTATTTATAGTTAACTGGTAGTTACCTGGTAGACATACCCAGTAAAATTTATTACTGAATATACTGAAAATAGGAAAACTTAACAACTTTTTTCAAGTAATGTAATATACCAGTCGTGATATTTTAATCAATATAAACTAATAATTGTAAAAAAATACGGTATTTTACAACTTTTCTTTTCTTCGTCGTCGTGGTTGACAGTCCCCTTAAATAACGAAGTGACCCGCATTGGTAAAAATGAACAATCGATTTATTAATATATAAGTTAGTATATAATAGACCTTTTTCGCTTTCGTGCATTTTTGTCACATCAAACATATATTGTGTATGCATCATGTATTGAATTTATTGAAGGCGTATACAGCTTTAAATAAATTCAAATCTGAGCGCCTCTCTAACTTGTATCGTTTTTATACAATTTGCATGCAGGTCGGCAGTTGATCGAATTGTTAAGTGATATTTGATGAAACCGACCTTTGAATTTACGCGTCATTCTCTAACATTTGAAAAATACGATAATGATGCTTGTGATGATTTACCTAGTATTTTGAGAGTAGTAAATAATACATTAACCCAATGTATTAGAAAATATGGACAAAAAGACAGGTACAGCACACGGGAGAGAAACAAACGGATCTAAAGAACTATTCTTATTTCAAAATCTCATTTCATTAAGAAGCATGCTACGGCAAAACATAAGGGTACTAAATTACTTAAAGAATAAACAATGGAACATACGATAACAGTTGAATTACTCATCCGTGCACATTTTAGAAATGTTTTACAAAATGTAAGATAAATTAAATATTTGGTACTTTAATGTATTTTTTGTTGTTATTTACTTACCCCACCAAACAACGTTCAATGGAAATACCATTTATATTGAATTTTCAAAGAAAAGTATGCAAGTGTTATGAACGATGAGATATCCCGAATTACATACATGGAGGCTGCCGAATTCATTTCCTTCTTCACACTTCTGCAAATTTCGCATTTTTCTAAGAGAGCTTTGAAAGCGTTTGGTTAATATACTGTTCATCTGTTGAGTCGCGGTACTTAATCTTATCCTCGGAAATAAAACATCCAAACACAACTTACAAATCAAATGTAATATTTTTCATTTAATCCCATCATAATGTTTATCATAAATGGTGTTTATGCATACATTTTATTGTTTTATTTGATAAAACAGTGTTTGTCATTCATTCTTCATCAGAACAGCGAATGCAAAAAAATGTGCTGTCTCATTCTCAGGACCCTCAAATCACAGCAGTATGTCAAGTGGACCCAGCGTTGGCATTTGTCACACTGGCCCCATTTAATATTCAGTGCGTGTATGTCCTTCAGCTGTGGAGGGGAAGACCTTCCACATTCATAGCATAGATCCGATTGATCCTCATCATCACCATCAGTTTCAGATTCAGCATCTTTCCCATGCTGGTTGACCCGGTTAATTTGAAGTCCAGATGTTGTTGTCTTTGGGGATTTACATGCTGTTCGATTATTTGGTTGCTTTGATTTAGGCATTTTCTCCTTTTTCTTGGCATTTTCGTCCAGCTGAATTTTCTTTTGTTGTTGGAATTTTATATTTGTTCCATGTTTTCATCAGACTTAAGACTTCCTTGTAATTTATATGGTGGTGTGGTTTTACAGTCACTGTTTTGTTATTGTTCCCTCCTCAAAGAAGTTTTTACTAATTTCACCAGTTGATGTATTGGCCTGGTTGTCGGAGTTTTCAGCACTTGTACTTTCTGTATCATCTCTTAGCATTTCTGGTGGATGTTTGTAGATGGATAATGGGTCTGTAGTTGTTGATGTGATCACATCGGGATTGAAGGGATTAAAACCAGTCATTCTGAAATCACTTGTGATGTTGCCTGGGGAAAAAGCTCTACAGTATGGTCTTGCAGTCAACCAAACCTCTTCATACCATGTGATGGACACCCCTGGGTTTGCACGCATGTACGCTTTGCACTCATTATTGTAATGGTGTTTCATAGGTCCAAACACACCAATATCAAGGGGCTGGTTGAGATGGCTAGAATGGGATGGTAATACAAACAATACCACTGAATGTGCCTAAGCCCAATCAGTCAGGGTCAGTGACACATGTGATTTGTGACCGTCATACAGGATCAATGTTGTTGGGTTGTCTGTGCCCTTTACCAGTCCCACATGGTTGATGAAATGACCTTTCAGGTATCTTTCAAACAGGTCCCTATTCACAAACCCACTTTCAGCTATGCCTCCATGTGATCCAGGGGCAGCACCTTCCATCAATTCATCACACCACCATTTCCCTGGAAAAATGTAAAAGGTAGGTATGTGGTTGCCAATAGCATTCGCAGCCCCAATGACAGTGACTGTTTTCGTTGATGTTACTGCTTGAGGTTTGGTGTTGTTGCCGCATACTGTTTTGGGTGGTTTATGTTCATTTTTTGTGGAGATCATGTTCATTGAGAATAGCAAGTACTCTTGGAAGTACTTGTTAATGTAATGTTTTCCTTGGTTGCAGACTTAGCCCTTGATAAAGAGAAACATTTGGGCTTAACAACTTTTAGCTCATCCCACCTGGAGAGAAAAGAATACATCCAACCCTGGCTTAGATGTTCTTTTGCCTTTACAGGCTTGTGAAGAGACAATGCATAGTCCCATGCCATGTACTGCATACCCATTAGTGGCGAGCCATAACCAATGTCTGCCATGTATACAATATGATCAACCAACTTCCTTTCTTTATCTTCTGTGAATAGTTTGTTTTCCCCATGATGACAGTAAATCGACACATTTTGTCTGGCTCTGTCCCTCAGTGTTGATTCAGGCACCTGATAAACCCTGGCTGCGCGATACACGGACATCCCGGACAATGTAGCAGCATATGCATTTGCATATTATTTCTGTCATATGGCGTCTTGTCTCTGAATGGTTTCTATTTCTGAAAATAATCAAACAGATCTGGTTAATTTAACCTTTCATTGTTAACATTGTCAATACTTTTTTATTCATACTTTAAATGAAATTGTTTAGCCCGACATATGAACAAAACTGATAGGAATTAGTTTATGTTAACCGTTTTAAAACAGTGTTGTCTGACCTAATTGATACGGCAGACAAACGTGTAAACATGGATGAAAAGGTTGACAAGTACCGATTGTTCTTATCTTTATACTATATTTTAATTAAAAGCATGTACATAACGAAGAAAATGAACCAACTAACCAGTTTTCCACTCATTTTCAACCAGAAAACAGTATTTCAATGAAAAACGAAAGTAGGTCAGCTTGTTGACAATGTAAACATCGGCTAGGTGGCGCACAACGAAATAACCCCGGGAAATACCGCGAGACAAGTCCTTAGTGGTACCGCGAGACAAGTGATGTTGAGTATATGTCAATCTAACGTTGTTACGTTAACATGAAGACGTTTACTTCCGCCAACTCGCATTAAATACTGAAGTGACGTCGCACTGGTCAAAAATAAATAATCTATAAATTATTACTGTATATTACTTAGTATATAATAGATCTTTACCGTTTTCATGATCGTTTTATCACATCAAACATGCAGTGTGTATTGTAAAGAGGGAATTGTATCTTTTGACGTAAGTGATGAAAAATAGTGTACATATACCAATACCGCTTAAACCTTTTAAACTCACAAATGATCCTTAATATAAAGATTCTAATAGGCAACCAGTGATTACATATGAATTTGAAATTAAAAAACAACAACATGTAGATGCCTTTTTCTAAGTGTTATTTATAACATATCAACGGAAGATAAACACAGTGATTGTTAAATGCGATTTTCAAATTCACTAAAATATTAATACATGCTAATTGAAATTGTGTAGTAGATCTACACAAATTAGTAAAGGAGAAATAGAATACCCCCATCAAGTTTCTTTTTCAACTTTTTTTCAAGGCAATCAAAGTTTATATTTAAGTGTGACGTTGAAAGTGCATCACAATTATGTAAATCTGAACACTTACAAATTCATTAGAACATAACCAATATAAGCATAATCTTTGCTGTACAGTCAAAAATAATTGTCCACAATCAAACATGCGTAAATCTAAAGAACATCCTTTTAGTGAACTGACAAAAATATGTCACATGAGTATTTATACTTGATTTTGGACTTTCTATATTATAACTGTAAAATCAAAGATAACAATTACTCATACAATTCTATGAAATTTACCGGAAAACATGTGGTACTTTGAACAGCTTTGCACATTACCACAACCTTAAGTTACCCCAAAAATACACCTTAAATTATTCTGAACAAGTTCTGAGTACACAAAAGTACAAACGAAGAATAATGTAAGGTCAAAAAGAGATCGTCTGCTGTGGGGTTTTGATAGTATTTAACGATATCTTCTATTCAAGTGTCAAAGATATGTCGGACACATTATTCGTGTAATAGTCATTTTGGGTTAATCTCCGACCGTCAAAAGACAATCAAACAAACAACATAACACATCCATTGCAGCTGTACACCAGTATGCTTTATATCATACTAAAAATGTATGTGGTACTAAGTTATTTAATATCGTTTACAAATAGAAACCTGTAGCCCGACAGAGAGACGGCTTATTTGTCAGTCGCACAGTTTTCTTGCTTGGAATTTCTTTCCACCCTTCCTTATCATTTTTGTATTATAAGCTTTTTTGTATATTGTTTGAAATTTGGACCATTTGAACTTGGCTATGGACGAAGGTTTATTACATCAGAGTATGCATTGTCAAATTACGACACACTGTATTTGTATTTTATATTATGGTATATGTACTATTGAATTGTGTATGTATGCGTATTGTTTAACTAAATATTACGCGCTTTATTCGAAGGTGTTTGTTAGTAAGTTTGTAGAATAAAGCTCCCTTTACCCCGTCAGAGTCTGTTGTATGCCTTATGTCATACTAAAACATATATACTTCAAAAACATGTAACAGTTACAACGGAACACTTTCTGTAACTATGAAAATCCCCGTCACTATGAAAAGAATGGAGTTCTATTTGAGAAATATTGTGTGTACGAGTTACTGTCTGTCCGAAGACGCCCGCTGGAGGAGCGGTAACGTTCTACTGTAACGATAGGCCTCTGCACCAACTGCACTGACGACTTGTCATCCTTCAACGCTTGCGTGAGATTGAGAAACTGCAGATGAAAAAAAAGGAAAATTTGTTGTGAAGATACGTTATTTGTTCTGTTTATGCTTTTATAACGTTTATAGAGAAATATTGATATACAACTGTTAAATCAATGTCACAAACAAGAACGGGCGTTTCAAAGGATGTGGCATTTTTGATCTAAAAGAAAACATTTGTCAGTGGTAATGGTGGGCCACTCCATTAATTAACAAGTATGTACATTAAAATAGGTGATATCAAAAGTTATATGAAAATTACAGGTCGTTATATGCCTTCATTTGACCTCCCATAGTGACCTTGACCTTTGAGTTGGGGCGATAAGGTTAAAACAACAAACCGACTCCTCATGAAGCTAATGTGTGGTATGTTTAAACAGCCAATGATGAATGACAACGTTTCACTCGAGACAAGCTGTTTCATTGCAAAATTTGATTCTCAAGCCGTGATTCTCAATTCGTTGTCTTTAATTCATGAACTTCAAGTCAAGACCTCAATCGTTTGCTTCAAGTTATTATTCTCAATTCGTGGTCTTTAAGGCGTGGTCTTCATGTTGTGGACTTCGAGTCACGAATCTCAAGTCGTGGGCTTCAAGCTGTGATTTTCAATGGTTTACAGTCGTGGACTTCGAGTCATGGACTTAATTCGCGATTCTCAAGTCGTGGTCTTCAAGTTGAGGGCTTCAAGTTGAGGCTTTCAAGTTACGGACTTGAAGTCGTGGAATTCAAGTCACGATTCTCAGGTCGTGGGCTTCAAGTCGTGACATACAATTCGTGGTCTTCGAGTCGAGGGCCTCAAGTTGAGGGCTTCAAGTTGGGGACTTCAAGTCGTGGTCTTAAAGTCGAGGGCTTCAAGTTGAGGTCTTCAAGTTAAAGACTTCTAGTCGTGGACTGCAAGTCACGATAATTATTAATTAGTTCGTGTGCTTCAAGTCATGGTCTTCAAGTCGAGGGCCTCAAGTTGAGGTTTTTATGTTAAGATCTTTAGGCCGTGGACGTCAAGTCGAGGGCTTCAAGTTGAAGGCTTCAAAATAAGGACTTCAAGTCACGATTCTCAAGTCTTGGTCTTCATGTCAAGGGTTATAAGTCGTGGATTTCAAGTCATGGACTTGAAGTCGTGTTTCTTAAGTCGTTGTCTTCAAGTCATGGACTTCAGTGGTGATTCTCAAGTCGTGGACTTCAAGTCGTGGTCTTCAATGCATGGTCTTCAAATCGGGGTCTTTAAGTTTTAGACCTCAAATTGTGAACTCCAAGTTTTGATATTCTAGTCATAGTCTTCAAGTCGTAAACTTCAAGTTGACGGCTTCAATATGTGGATTTCAATTCGTGATTACCAAATCGTGGTCTTCAAGTTGAGATTCTCAAATCATGGTCTTCAATTCGTGGTCTTCAATTCATTTACTGCAAGTTGTTATTCTCAGTTCGTGGTCTTTAAGTCTTTTTCCATGTCTGGTCAACAACAATAAATCGTGCTTATGCAAGTGCAGTTACTATACACACCAGCTATATAAAAACCACACTGAATAAGCAGGTTAGAATCCGTAAAAAATAACACATAACAAAACAAATAAATATACAGAAATCTAATTAACAGCGATTTGTACAATACTTGGATACATGTGCACTCATACACAGCTGCCATACTCACACAATCTCCACGCAGAGTTATCGTTCCTTGCACTCACGTACAATTTGATTCAGCTATGCTGGTTCCCGTCAAATCTCTGCGCGGAGGTTGATACTCACATTGGACTCGTCAATTTACCTCTATACCATGTTCACATAGGGCACGCCGACACGCGGCGCAGTTTGACAATTTCAAGATACTTCTTTCAAAGTAATTGCGGGTCCTGCAGAGAAACCCAAGAAGAAAACTGATAGCAGAAGAAAAAAATTGAAATTAATGTTAATAACAAGGGGGAACATTCTTGTCAAGAGTGGATGTTCCGCAGATCTTCGCATCTGAAAATATAAAATAAATATTAAGTGTTTGTGATGTTATTGCCAAGATACAGAAGTGGTTTGTGTACGTACATGAGGCCAAAACACATGCTAACCCTGTGCTCATCTTCTAGCAATTATCCTTAAATATTAAACCGTCTATCAATATACACAATACCTGGTCATAATAGATGTCTCTACAGAAAATTGCTTTACTTACATAATTTAATTGCTCGATAACATATTGAAACCATTTAGACCTACACAACTCAACTAATGGTCTTATCAAGTTAAAGCCTGTACGGACGGATTCCTTAAGCTGAGATATCCTTTAACAAAGTTTTGCAATTATTAAAATAATCAAGATCCTATCTGTAAGACGTCTCTATAAACCGGAGCTACCTAAATATAATTGTACGACGATAGGCACACACACGACTATAAATAATCAAGAACCGGCATGCACGAGCGCTCAAAAAACTACATGGCTTATAAACATCACATACTACAACAAGTATTGAGCTAGTTTAGATCTGAGAGACGGCATGTTCACCGCCTCGACAAATCAAAGATTACCCTATACAATCTACTATTACAGTACTAACCTAGATCAGGTCTGCTAGGGCGCTGCCACCTCCTGCTACACCGGTACTCGCAGCAGTCGTGGATTATCCGATTGGAGGGCCTCAGCAACCGTTGAAACTACTGTAAAGTTTTTCTTCTTCGTTCTGAAAATGTAAGTAACTGATGTGAGCTTGAAAACATATAATATAAAGTTATGAAATCAATACACCCTAATCTAGGTCACCTCAATTAAAATATCGTCTTTATTTAATTTTTTTTGCTTGAATTAGAAATTCACAACTTTACTTTCTGTGATATTGGGAGGAAACACACCGACTTTCGGGTCCATAATTTTCCAAATCCTCACATTTTAACTTATTAAAACACAAATTTGCTAATTTTTTTCCAAAATGTATCAATTATAAATGTAAAATCATGAATTTTGTGAGTGTCTGGGGTATCTTGGAGGGTAATTTTTGGTCAATAAGATAATAGAGCCAATGTTTGCACTAATGGTCTTATTTTTTATATGTATACACTGATGAAAATGAACACTTATCATAACTTATGGTTATATATTTTGTAGGTTGTTTAAAAAAATTAGATATACAGTCAAATAAGCATATTAAGTCATAAACACTAATTTCTTAAAAAATAAGGCGACATTATGTGTTTAGTTGTAAAAATATTTTACAGAGAACATGGACTTCAGCTCAAAGTCACCAGACTTGTTAAAGTGCATTTTGACGGTATTGCCCTTTACTTTTGCCCATTTTGAAACAATTTCTATTTTGAGAGGCCATTCTGATTGGGTTCATTTCCAACGGCAAAGTTAGGTCTTAATAAATAAAACAGAAAATTGTTACACTGTCGCTAATTTTAATGACACTTGATTGTTCAAGGATTTCAAAGCTAGTTTCCTGGCCGGAATAACAACATCTGGAATTAAGTTGCCTGGGCTAAAATACAAACAAATCTCTTCGAGAAGTACAGTTTACGTGCATCAAATGCACAGAAAAAAATAGTTTTTCAAATTCATTTGAACTCTTCACTCATTCCCTCACGCGAAACCCTTAATGGGCAAGTCGTTATGAAATTCGGGGCGAAACGTTCAACCCTTTGCTGGTAATATGCTGTGTGTGTATATATGGCAGTTAATGAATTTTAAATTATAGTTTTAATAACCAGAATCCTATGAGTACCCGGAGAAAACCCGCCTGTACGCTATGGTCGTGATTCTCAAGACATGGTCTTCAAATCGCGGTGTCATGGTCTTCATGTCATGATTCTCAATTTGTGGTCTTCAAGTCAAGGATTTCATGTCGTGGACTTAATGTCGTTTACCTGAAGTTGTGGACTTCAAGTCGTGATTCTCAAGTCGTGGGCTTCAAGTCTTAATTCCCAAGTCGTGATCTCCATGTCGTGATTCCCAAGTCGCGGTCTTAAAGTCGAGGGCTTCAAGTCGTGGTCTTCAAGTGAAGGGCTTCAAGTCGATGACTTTCAGTCGTGGTCTTCAAGACTTGGTCTTCAAGTCTTGGACTTCAAGCTGTG
Source organism: Dreissena polymorpha (assembly GCF_020536995.1). NCBI lineage: Eukaryota > Metazoa > Mollusca > Bivalvia > Myida > Dreissenidae > Dreissena > Dreissena polymorpha. The sequence continues at coordinate 73,623,337 of NC_068362.1, read as the reverse complement.
GACTTCATGTCGTGGTCTTCAAGTCGATTGCTTCAAGTCGAACGCTTCATGTCGTGCTCTTTAAGTACATGAAGCGTTTTTTTTCAAATCGTGATTTACAATTCGTGGTCTTCAAGTCTTGGACTTCAAGTCGTGGACTTAAAGTCTTGGACCTCAAGTTGTGAACTTCAAGTCGTGGTTTTTAATTTTATGTCTTTATGTTGTAGATTTTTCGTGCTTTTTAAATCGTTGATTTAAAGTCGTGTTCTTCAATTCGTGGACCTCAAGTCGAGGGCTTCAAGCTGTAGACTTCAATTTGTATTCTCAAGTAGTTGTCTTTAAGTCGTGGTCTTCAAGTCGTGATGTGTAAGTACAGAGTTTCGAGTCGTGGTACTCAAGCCGTGCTCTTCAAGACGTGTGTCCATGCCTGGTCAACAACGATAAATCATGTATGAAATTGCAATTCACTACACACTAAAATAATATAAAACTCCCGATGAATAAGCAGGTTTAATTCCGTAATAAATAATTAAACAATTATAAAGACATCTTTCACAAATAAGAATATACACCGTTATGACCAATATTTTGAACTATTTGTTCTCATACACAGCATACTCACATTGGACTCAATCAACCTCTTTAACATGTTCACATAGAGCACACCGACACGCGGCGCAGTTTGACAATTTCAAGATACTTCTTTCGAAGTTATTGCAGGTCCTGTAGAGAACCCAAATAGAAAAACTGAAACCAGAAGAGAAAAATAGAAATGAATACAAATATCAAGTGAGAACAGTCTATTCAAGAATAGATGATTGCGCAGATCTTAATATCTGAAAATATAAAAGAAATAATTAATGTTTTCGTGAGGTTATTGTAAAGATACAGCAGTGGCTTTGTTAACGTAAATGAGCCTATGCGAACCATATGCTCATCCTCTAACAAGTAACCTTTACTTAGTCAAAGGTGATTAGATATCAAAGGCAAACAAAACTGTCACCCAACGTATACAAGATCAGGTCATTATGGAATCTTCGTAACACAGAGAATTACTTACATAATTGCGCGATACATTTACCCATTGAAACCAATTAGATACACCTTCACAACTAATCAATTGTCATTATCTAGTTAAAGTCTGAACGGGCGAAGTCGCAAAACAGAGCTTTACCTAGATATCCTCATAACAAAGTTAGGCAATTATTTGACTAATATAAATCCTATCGTACGACGTCATTTTATATCAGAGCTACCTAAATATAATTGCATGACGATATACACATATACGAATTAATATAATCTCAAACCGGCCTGTACGGGCGCTCAGAAATCTACATGGCTTATTAAAATCACAAACCACATCAAGTATTAAGTCCATTTAGATCTGTACGACGCCTCTACAAATCAAAGCATACCCTATACTATATACTATTATAAAACTAATCTAGATCAGGTCTGCTAGGGCGCTGCCACCTCCTGCTACATCGGTACTGGCAGCAGTCGTGGACTATCCGGTTCGAGGGCCTCAGCAACCTTCGAGACAGAACCACCCGGTACAGAGGAGGCTCCGTTTCGCGTCGGTGGGCACGTTTAACCTGCAGCATGTTTCTTCTAGACCGACATACACAGGTCTCCGGGCAGGGGTTTTCTTCAAACCGGAGGTCGATTTCGCGAGCTGCATTATATGACTTAAGCAGCTGTCGATTAAGAACCTCGTAGTACAGCGACTGTTCCGTTCGGCGTCTGCGTGCGGGCGGAATCTGAAACATATTACTGCTAGACCGACACACGCAAGTCGCAAGGCAGGGATTTCTATCAAACCTTAGGTCGATTTCCCGCGCATCATCACCGTCTGCGTCAGAATCACTGTCGCCCGAAGAGCTGCCAGACGCTGAGCTACAACTGCAGCTTCCAGAATTCGAGTCGCTAGATGACCCAGATGACGACTCGTCACTGTCTGAGTCCGAGTCGCTAGATGACCCAGATGACGACTCGTCACTGTCTGAGTCAGAGTTACTAGATGACCCGGATGTTGAATCGTCACTGTCCGAATTAGAGCATGACGAATCACTTGACTCGCTCTCACTCGAGCTGGTATTTTCCTGAGAAGAACCGGACTCAGGACTTAACGAGTCCTTATTGTCGGACTGTGTGAAGTCCGTACGTTCCTTTTCCAGGCGGTTGTATCGTCGCCTTCGCCGGCGGCGTTTGTCCGTCAAATCACAACCTTCGTCATCAGATATTTCATCATCGGACACGATTTCTACAATACAAATCAATGCAAAATTGCTAATGCTGGCAAAATTCGGGAATACAATTTAGGTGGTCTGGTTAAACATAATCTAGGTGATTTATTAGGAATATTGACTAATTTTATTCTTGCTTTTTGTTAAAAGACAACGAGGTATTTTTGCGTACTAAAAATGCATTATTTGTGTGGGTTGTTTTATTTATTGTTTGTTGTTTCTATTGAACACTCACCCTGACATTCTCGTCGGCGTGGCAATGCAACCGACTTGCGTCTTGCCACAACCGTGTCCTCTGAGTCACTCTCTGAATTTGAGCTGTAACCGAAAGAAGCTGCCAGGAACGAGGCAGCAACCGACTCCTGCGACCAGCAAGTGACATCATTAGTGACGTCATCATCGGAATCGCTGTCCGAGTCGGAGAGTGCGAGGTCTTCCTCGAGCAGATCAACCGAGACCGACACAGCTTTCTCAGCGCACAGGAAACCTGTCAGCATTGAGGGGAAAAAATAAATTATAAGCATAGTGTTATGATGATCATTATCCAAAATCAAGTATACGTTTAAAACGATACATGGAAATGGCTTATAACAGTTTTTGTATTAGGTGTAGACGTAGAAAGAGTCGTATACGTAGTAGCTAAAGCAAGCAATTGGTATTAATTAGCAGTAATAGCATTATAAGTAGAATCAGCAAACACAGAAGAAGCAATAGCAGTAACATAAGTGGCAGCAGCAACAGAAAAAGCACTTGTGGTAGAATTAACATAAGCTTTAGAAACATCAATCATAGTAGTAGTAGTAACAGTCTTAATAGTAGTTGTAGTAGAAGCAAGCTTAAAGCAAATGCATTCCCGCTACTACTACTACTACTACTACTACTACTACTACTACTACTACTACTACTTCTACTACTACTACTACTAAGACTAACAATACCACTACCACCACTACTACCACTACAACAACAACAACTACTACTACTACTACTACTACTACTACTACTACTACTACTACTACTACTACTACTACTACTAATTCAACTACTACTACTACTACTACTACTACTACTACCACTACTACTACCACTACTACTACTACTACTACTACTACTACTACTACTACTACTACTACTACTACTACTACTACTGCTACTACTACTACTACTTAACTACTACAACAACTACTACTACTACTACTACTACTACTACTACTACTACTACTACTACTACTACTACTACTACTTCTTCTACTACTACTACTTCTACTACTACTACTACTACTACTTCTACTACTACTACTTCTACTACTGCTACTACTACTTCTTCTACTACTACTACTATTACTGTATTACTACTACTACTACTACTACTACTACTACTACTACTACTACTACTACTACTACTACTACTACTACTACTTCTACTACTACTACTACTACTACTACTACTACTACTTCTACTACTACTACCACTATTGAATTGATTTTTACTACAATTGCCTCATATGACCCTGTAACAGAAGCAGTATGGTAAAAGACAAAGTAAGAAGATGTAAAAGACAGAATAGAAACCTGAGCGAGAACTTGAACCAGGGAGATTTCCAGAACAATCTTCCGATTGGCTGACCTCATCAAGGTCACGCTCAGGGTCGTGTGAGAGAGAAAGTAGGTCAAGGTCAGTTGGAAAGGTCATGACCTCCAGAACATCAGCATCAATCTCTGGGATGCATTGTGCGTCTCTGAAAAAAGAAACATGAATGAATATTTTTTCATTCTTAATTATTTCGCCTGGACCGACTGTCTACATCACTAAATTATGCGTTTTACCCTTGGCAAACAGCGTTGACCCAGATGAGACGCCGCATGATGCTGTTTGCTTAAAGGAATTTCTGTAAGAAAAATTCTTAATATAGAAATAAATATACTAGACATCCCTAATTTTGGAAATAAATTGATCCTATTTAGAAGGATGGGAGAGTCCACTAGGCCTAAATGGGTTCAGGACATTTTAGCGACAGAAGAATTGTGTATATATAAAACGCCCACACGCCGTCAATTACAAACACATACGCGTTATATGTGTCTTTTTTTTAAATATAGACGAGAGGTGGCACTCCGTTAGTATTAGGATGATAATGAATAACTAATATAATGAGAAAAGATAAAACTTATTTTACTCAAGGTTTTAGTAAATATTGGCATGAAAGAAAGTTACAGCCTTTCTAAGGCGGACTCTACGATCTATTTTCTTATTTCAACTGCATTGCACATCCTGCTACGGCAAAAGGGCTTTTGGTAGGCTTTATTTATTTACGATGAAGGTATTGACAAATATTAACAATGAAACACGTTCCCGCAAAAATTAAAGAGATGTTTATAAAATAATTAAATTTAATATTTCGTGTTTTAAAACATTTTTATTTCTTATTTTCTTACCCCACCCAACAACGTTAAATGAAAATAACCTTTATATTAAATATTCAAAGAAATGTATGCAATTGTTATGCATGAATAGAGATCCCGTATTACATACATGGAGTCTACCAAATTCTGACAATTTCCGTCGTCAGATTCCTGCAAATTTTGCATTTTTCTTTGAGAGTTTTGAAAGCGTTTGGATAGCATGTCAACAATAGACATTGTGGCGTTGCTACGTTATGATGACGACGTCAACTTGCGCCATTTCGCGGTAAATAACGAAGTGACCCGCATTGGTCATATATGAACTCTCGATTTATTATTACATGTATACATCTTTTCCGCTTTCATGCTTGATTGTTTTCACATCAAACACATATTTTGTATGCATCATATATTGAATATATTGTAGTTGTATACAGCTTTAAATAAATTCAAATCTGAGCGTCTCTTTAACTTGTATCATTTTTATACAATTGTCATTCAGGGGGCCGTTTCATAAACGATCATACGATAATTTTAACGAGTGAATTTTGTATCTTAATAAGTAGACGAACTACGTCGCCATGCTAGTCAAACAAATACGGCGCTTGAAATGCCAATGTTATTCATAAAGTACTGAACATTTATAAGCATATGATATGTACTTCAGCAATTATGTATCTTTGAAAAATGTATCGTATCGTATATGTGTACTACGATGTTTATTGAATCGGTCACCAGGTCTGCAGTTGACCGAATTGTTGAGTGATATATGATGGAACCGACCTTTGAATTTACGCGTCATTCTCTTTAACATTTGAAAAATACGGTTTTGCGTTATTACTGTTCATGTTGATGACACGCCGGTCATCCGGATGCTATGATATACGGATCGCACGTCGATAAAAGAGAAAAACAAAAGCAAAGCCCGATACGAAAGTTTATCAGTGTGTGTGTGTGTGTGTGTGTGTGTGTGTGTGTGTGTGTGTGTGTGTGTGTGTGTGTGTGTGTGTGTGATTTCAAATTCATATCTTTAAACATTAGTTTTGAGACACGTGACATGCAGGAGTAGATAAATAGTATACACTTTGGGGTTTTGAAGAAAGAATTTCACGGGACAATTATAGCTATTTGCGGAAAAAAAAGAAACAATACATCGGAAAAGAGCATGAACCGGATGATCAGTACCCATTCCAACAAAATTAAAATACGAAAAGATACAGCAAGAAAGTGTAAGCTAGTCAGGCATGTAGAACAATTACTTTGCTTCAAATACTGAAAGTTTTATTATTATTATTAAACATAAATGAAAATAAATGTCCAAAGATACAGTTCTCGTCTGAAACATTGAACTATTTTCGCAACAAGTTTTACATTTGTATAAGGTCATTATCACGTATCAAGGGAGTTTGGTATTTTGCGAACAACTGAATATTTGGAATTTTGTTATTTTTAATTGAGTGGACGCTAATTTTATATGCTCTTGTTTTAATTTGGAGTAAAATATTTACCTACAGATCTGTCCGTTGTTTGTTTATTGAAAAATTTTAGTAAATATTTATTACATCGGTTTTATACACCTATTAAATTCAAAGAGTATCTTTTAAAACAGTCTGTAAGTTCTTGAACATTATTGAAGCGACCAAAAACGAATGCAGATATTGACAAACAGTAAAGCGTGCGACGCCATATTGTAAATGAGTTAGCGGTCGGCAGCTCTGGGTTTTACTGAAACGCAGACGGATAAACGCAGGCGATATAGATAACATTTGAAAGTGCAGACGATAAGAACTAAGTCGGAAAACGATTTTTTTTATATTTTTTATTCTTATTTTTTATTTTATGCTTTCTGGTGGTTTATAGAGAATTATCAGTAAATTATCGATAATTTTCACTGTTTACTGTGAAATGACGTCATTTTTTGACAAAATGACGTCATTATTTCAGCGAAATTTTTTAGTTAAACTCTTTAACATTGTATATAAACTGTGAAAAAAGCATAAAATAAAAATAATTTGTTTTGGATTCGGTGGAATATCGATTTTAATTCACTCGTGATCATTGAAAAAATATATTTTCACTTATTTTCTATGATCACTCGTGAATTAAAATCGATAATCCACCGAATCCAACAAATATCGTTGCATGGTCCAAGTTCGTGGATAGCGTAAGTTCGTGGATTTTCAGTTTTGAATAATTACACGCGCTAGATTTTGACATCCTGGAGACGAAACCGGAAGTGTGTCTTGCAAACTATCTTTTTACAACTGCGAACAAAATATTGAAATAAAATGCGTTCTAAACAGGTAAACAAATTGAATAACGTAAGTGTATTTTACCTCCATTTTCCTAATGCACAATTTTCCTTTGCCAAAAAAATCCGTTACAAAATACATAAAACGTATTTTTCTCACTTTGTTTACATCCAGCGTTCTATTGACATTTTATGTACACAGCCTCGTTCTCGATTTTGAAATGCTATTCAGGCAAAGTAAAATAATATGTGTTTTTCGGTACCTGGTTCCTTATGCATTTTAATTTAATTTACAGGCCAATCCAACTCAATTGAAACACAAATATAGACTGTACTCACCAACCAGTCTCCATAATGCATATAAATTTGTTTAAGAACATGAAGTCTCTGTTCACAAGGCTGCTAAGATGTATGGTGTCCCTGGGCAAACCCTTAGAGATAGAATAAAGGGCAAAAAAAATCCGGAATGTGTGACAACTGGGAGGGAGCCTGCACTTTCAATGCTTGAGGAAGCACAAATTGTTGAGCATCTGAAGATTATGACCCAATATGGATATGGGTACACTAAGCAAGACACTGGTGACATTGCTACTGACTTTGCTATCCAGCTGTGTAAAAGAACAAAAGAACAGCCCCTGACACTTACTTGGTTTGAAGGTTTTCGTAACCGTTGGCCAGAAATAAAAGTGCAAAAACCGAAAAGTTTGGAACATGTGCGTGCCAAATTGGCCAATGAAGCTGTTGTCAAGCAGCATTTTGCAACCCTAAGCCAAACCCTGTCCGAACATGATCTCGTTGATAAACCTCACCTAATATTTAATGTGGATGAAAAGGGCATATCAATGGATCACAGTCCTCCTCACATTGTGCATGCATCTACGAAGCCTCCAGCAGTAACCACTGGAACAAGCAAAACTATCACCATTTTAGGTTGCGGAAGTGCAAGTGGTGTCGCCATTCCTCCATATTATGTATTTTCAGAAAAGCGCATGTTGCCAGAACTGTTGCAAGGGTCTACTAATGGCACCAGTGGAACTGTCAGTGAATCTTGATGGTCAAATATGCACGTCTTTCGCCAATGGCTTGAGCACCATTTCTCGAAATTTGCTCCTGGTCGCTGTGAAGATCCTGTGTTGTTACTGTTAGATGGCCACAAGTCACATGTTTCAGTTGGGTTGACCGAATGGGCACTTGAACATAAAATAATACTTTATGTTCTGCCAGCCCACTGTTCCCACATCTTACAGCCACTAGATCTAGCCTGCTATGGACCATTTCAGAAGATTTACAACAATCTTTGTCACAAATACATGCGCCAAACTAGCACCACCATCACCAGGTATAATGTGCGCGAGCTGTCCAGCGCATACACCAAAGCTCTGTCTCCAGAAAACATGCAATCAGCTTTCCGTAAATGTGGCATTTACCCATTGTGTTCGGATGCAGTATCAAATGATAAAATTCTTCCTGCTTAAGTGTTTGAGGGTGATGTTGTGTCTGATGCATGTGAACATAGTGATGAAAATGAAAATAACCCAGCATTGTTTATGAAAAAAAGAGAAAACGATTTGAAACTAAACAAGAAAAAAACACAAATCAGGAAACCACGAAACACAATAAGCAAAGTTGTATCTGGAAAAGAACTATCTGGTGATGTTTTAATTAAAATGCGAGAGCATGAACAATCAGCAACAAAAATTAATCCGCGTACAGCAGACAAAGCAAGAGCATCAACTCCACAGTCAAAGGTGGTGTCACCAGCGCCCGGACCATCTAACACTGCATGCCTGGACCCCACTGAAAATGACGCAGACATAATTGATGATGAGCCATGCTGTGTATGTGGATTCCACCAACCCATTGAAATGAAACGAAACAAAAACATCGTATTTGCCAAGTGGGCACAGTGTGATGGAATGCGAGGAGGTTGGCCTTGCCTGCACTGGGTCCACCTTTCCTACTGCTGTCCAACAGCCCATGTTGAAAATGGGGACAAATTTTACTGTCCCCACGGTGTTGATTTTGAAGAATAGACCTAATTACCTGGTCAATGGCATTGTTACTGTTTACAGAATAGTTTTTTGATTCGTTAAATATTTCATTAAATAATGTTCTGTATAAATGCTCAATGTTCAGTTACATATAGAATATTATGTGAGTTTTAGATAAAGATCAAGTTTATCATGAGAGGCTTAGAACCGATGTAGCGCGAGGCTTGCCGAGCGCTAACTTGGTTCGAGCCGAGCATGATAAACTTGATCTTTATCAAAAACTCACATAATTTTCTATTTATCCTATTATTTCCTCCATATTTTCTATTAATAATTATCAAATATCGCATTAAAACGATTTTTTCCGTAGTTGACAAAACGGATTCTCCAATTTTCGGAAAAACCCAAATCTGATCTTAAAATAGCGATAGTATAAAGCTCAAATTTACTATGTTTTTATTGTTTTCATTCATGTATTAAACAATGCTTAGAAAACACACATTTTTAGATTTGGCCTAATCAGCTGTTCTGGAGTAATGACGTTACACGTGTCATCCACGAACTTACATGATTTTAAAATGGCGGTTCATACTGATGGATGGTGTTTGTTTACTTGAATTTGGAATACGAGATTACAATTGAATTTGATTTTTTTTTATTGTTCAAACAGGTAATGATTTAATTTATGCTTAATTATATTAAATTGATCAAAATAAAATATATAATTGCTTATAAAACTGTTCTATTTGTTATATCCACGAACTTACGATAGACCAGGATATCCTCTATATAACTATTATTTTTAGTAAAACTTCTTTGTTTATTTTTCAAATTCGCGCTTGAAATATTAATTGTGTTTAAATGCTTTATAATACGAGTGGCGTATGGGATGTTCAGCGTAGGGTAAGACAGCAGTGCCCTCGGGAAGTCAGACACAACTGGTTCTTACCTGATACTCAACTCTCACTTCTGGTTCGCGACATTTTACCCAACCACACCCTGGTATCCGCTTTTGTTTGCGGGTAAAACGAAGTGAGGGGGCTGGCACGACTCGTACGACCAGTTGCACATTATTGGAGGCAAGACGGGCACCGCCAAGATTGCTTTAAACTCAATGAAAAGAAATTATAATGACAAAAATACAATAAAAAAGCCGGATCTGTCGGGGCCCGAAATAACAACGACCGCGCACTCCACCGCCAGACACCAGGGTGGATGCGACAAGTTAGCTACTGGAGGTAATACATCGATCAAGTTGGCGACAAAGGGAACAACCATAGGAAAATGGAAAGAAGGAACACTCAATGCGTGTTGCAAGGTCCATGAACTGATGCAAAGCTGAAGCGATACAACGTCTACGCACCAACAGCCGACTACAAAGACGAGGAGAGTGAACAGTTAAATGCATAATTAGAGCGCATAATAGCAAATATTCCCAAGACAGACAACCTAATTATCCAAGGCGACTGGAACGCCGAGATTGGACCAGACGCACACCAATACTGGTCAGGGACAGTATGTAGATTTGGCTTAAGAAAAAGCAACGACAGAGATTTGAGACTTATTAAGTTCGCCAGAAGCCTCCAACTCACCCTGGCCAACACGCTGCACCCACACAAACCTTCCAGAACAGCGACCTGGCATTCTCCAAACGGGCAAGCACAGAACCAGATCGATTTCACACTTGCGCCGCAACGGTTCAAGTCTAGCATTAACAAGCCGAACACAGGAACGTTTCCTGGCGCAGACATCGGCAGTGACCATGACTTAGTGCTCACCGTCATCAAGCTGAAGTTAAAGAGCAAGTGCATTATAAAGCACCCTCGAATTAGATTTGACTTGAAGAAATCGAAAGATCCAGTGATAGCAGATGTATTTTAAGCACTGATATGTGGCAAGTTTGCAGCCCTGAACATATTAGACAATGACATCGACACAATAAGCAATAACATCGAGGATGTTCTACTGTCATCGGCTGAAGAAGCAATGGATTACGACCGAAATCATGGACCTATGTGACAAAAGATGAGAGTGTAGGTATGAGCAATACACTAGCCTGGACTCTTAGGGCAAATTACCAGAAGCGAACAGGGAGGTGAAGAAGTAAATGAAAGAGGCCAAGGAGGAATGGATTGAGGAACAATATATTATCATCTACAAAGAGATGAACGCAGGCAGCAGTAAGAAGGCCTACAGCACACTCAAGACCCTCACGAAGACCAGTCAGCCCAAGTCCAGTTTTATATCAGACGCCGGCGGGAATCTCCATACAAAGAGTACCACAGTCATAAACAGATGGGGTGTATACTGCAGTGACCTCTACAACTATCCGCTCTAAACGGATTCCAGTCGCCTTCAGAACGATTCCGGGCCAGAAGCGGACGACGAAAGTCCGCCCATACTTAAGGCAGAGGTGGAGGAGGCCGTGCGTTGTCTTAAGGCAGGACAATCTCCCGGAGTTGATAACGTTTCTTCCGAGCTGATTAAGCACGAAAAAGAGGCAACGACTGGACCTAGTCATTTGTTATACCCCTTCAAAAAGGACAACCACAAGTTGTGTGAGAATTACCGCAGTGACTAATCAGTCATCCAAGAAAAGTCATTATGCGCATCATCCTAAAAAGGTTGGAAAGTAAGGCCAAGAAACTGTTGGCCGAAGAGCAGGCTGGATCCAAAGCTGGGCGGAGCATCGTTGAACAGATCTTCAACTGCAGAATCATACTTGAAAAACACCTGCAACACCACGGTGACCTCTTCCACAACTGAAGTGAAGAAAGCTTTCGACGGCGTGTGGCATGGTGGCCTATGACATGTTATAAGAGGAATTCAACATTTACGATGGGCTGGTGCAAGTCATTCAAGAACTCTACGGAAACGCCAGCAGCGCAGTACTTCTCAACTGACAGAAGGGGGACTTTTTTAGGACAACATTGGGCAACCATCAGGGTTGTCTGCTCTCTCCCGTTCTGTTCAACCTTTTCATTGAGAAGATAACGCAGGAAACTGCCCATGACCACCACACCTCTATCTCTATCGGTGGAAGACACATCTCCAACTTGAGATTCGCTTATGATATTGACATCACGGGTGACACCAGCAGTGAACTTCAAGATCTCACCAACAGACTCTATGAAAGAGCAAAAGCATACGGGAAGGAGGTCTGAACGGAGAAGTCAAAGATCATGGTTGACAGCACGACCAACACCACACATACATCACCATGAATGGCAAGAAGCGAAAAGAAGTGACCAGCTTCAAGTACTTAGGCGTAACCCTGTCCAAGGATGGTACCAGTACAAATGATCACAAACAACGTCATGTCTTAATTGAATAGGCCATGAAAAATAGAGTCACAATCATGTTTTAAAGGGATAAGAAAAATAAAACAAGTTTTCGGTGAATCGGTTTTAATTAACGTCAGTACATATAGAGGATATTTGTTGGAATCGGTGGATTATCGATTTTAATTCCCAAGTGATCATAGAAAATAGTATTTTCACGAGTGGCGCAGTCACGAGTGAAAATATATTTTTCTATGATCACGAGTGAATTAAAATCGGGTAGTTATCATTTTTAGACCGACATTTAGCCAAGCTGTTAAGTGAAATTTGATGTGTTGGATGAATGTTTGATTATTGAACACAATTAACCATACCTCCATATCTTCTCTTGGTAGTGAAATAAGCACTATTATTTTTACAACTCACTATTTGTTTTATGTGCAATTAATATATTCATTTAAACGGATGACCGGCGTGATTTAGCAGAGCGTGTATGGTAATGGTTTAGCGCGGAAAACCATTTCACGTGTAATGCACGGATTTCTCGTTTTGGAATGTATATTTCTTGTGATTCGCTATTCACGGTGTGTAATTTTACTGGTATTAGATTTGATGAAGCAGAAAGAAATGAAGATTAATCCGCTCTCCCGCCCTAAATATTTTCGTTTGTTAACACAATACCAATTGTTCTTTTTTAAACAAAAACGCGCTTCGTTTATTTCAGTGCAGCTTCTAGTTTATTTCGGATGTGACACTGACACGATCCGGTTAAATTTCTGTAGATGGACAGCGCAATATTTACGGACGCCCGAAGATTCTTCAACTGAGAGGGGATATCCGGCCTTTTCCTGGCCATTTTGGGAAAAAAGCAATTTCGGACTTGAGATTTTTTCGCGCAAAAAGTCCACTGATATGGGAAAATCTAATTTTATATATCTTTAAATTAATTCAAATTTGAAGAACAGCTACACAATCATATAAATTATAGTTATATGCTTTGTTAGATGCAATTGAAATATAATTGAGATACAATAAAAAAAAATCTAAAAAAAATAGTGGGGTTTATTTTTTAATTGGGATTTTTTTACAACTCGGTTTGGGAATGGGTCCAACAAGCAAATTCGTCAAATTGATATCCCCCGCCAATATGCTTCTGGACACAAAAGTGTTAGATTTTACATTCAAGCAATCATTTTTTGTCAAGATACAAAGGATCAAACTCCGTTATTAACAGATGGTGTACGATGCCATTTGGCGTGCATCATCCTCTTATTCATATATATACTCATACCAAGTGTCAATGAAATCCGCCAAAGCACTTCCAAGGTATGACTCCGAACGGACGGAAAGACGGACGGACGGACAACGCAAAACAATATCCCTCCGCCTATGGCGCGGGATAATAAACGGACCCGTAACGCCAGGAAAAGACCTGGCTTTGGAGGTTGATAACAATGGTACATTAAGGCCATTAGAGCGACAAAAGGATTATTTGTTGCATTTATGTGTAAAACACGGCAATTGCAAACAACCATGCACTATTTGCCTTGATTTAAATATTTAAACAGAAAGAAACTTGGCTAGTTTAACAAGGATGTTGATGGTAGTGAAGTATTTTGAGAACAGAGAATAATAAACTTACTAAAGGTATTATAAAATATGGACAGGATTGAAAGTTACAGCATACGGAAAGAAAAACTGTCTTAAATAAACATTCTTATTTTATCTATCTTAATTTCATTTAACAAGATGCTACAGCAAAAGTATCTTTTTAACTTAAGAATTTATTTATGACGAAGGAGCCGAATTTTAAAATATTAACAGTACAACATAAGATGACAGGTGAATTAAGTCATCTGCGAAAATTTAAGAAATTCTTTATAACAAATAAATTGAAAACTGTGTATGTCAGGATATTTTGTATTTCTTATTTTCTCACCCCACCCATCAACGTTAAATGAAAATAATGTTTGTATTACATATACAAAGCATGTTGTGCAATTGTTATGCATGAATAGATATCTCGTATTACATACATGGAGTCTGCCAAATTCTGTCGATTTCCTTCGTCGAATTCCTGCAAATTTCGCATTTTTCTAAGAGAGCTTTGAAAGCGTTTGGATAGTATGTCAACAATAGACATTCTGACGTTGCTATGTTCACATGACGACGTCAACTTCCGCCAATTCGCAGTGACGTCATTCAAGTGACGTCACAATGGTAAAAAATGAATAAATTAATCTTGATATCATTATATGAGTCGCGTTCTGAGAAAACGGGGCTTAATGCATGTGCGTAAAGTGTCATCCCAGATTAGCTTGTGCAGTCCGCACAGGCTAATCCGGGACGACATTTTCCGCCTTAACTGGATTTTCGTGTAGGAGAGACTACCTTTAAACGAAGAATACCATAAAAGCGGAAAGTGTCGTCCCTGATTAGCCTGTGCGGGCTAATCTGGGATGACACTTTACGCACATGCATTTAGCCCCGTTTTCTCAGCACGCGTCTCATATTACTAAGTTTATTACGGATCTTTGCCGTTTTCATGCTCGTTTTAATCACACCAAACATATACTGTGAATGCTTCATATAATGTGTAAGTCTATATATAGCTTTAAATAAATTCAAATCTGTGCGCCTCTTATACTTTTATCATTTTTAGACCGACATTTAGCCGAACTGTTAAGTGAATTTTGGTGTGTTGGATGAATGTCTGATCATAGAACACAATTAACCATACATCCATGTCTTTTCTTGGTAGTGAAATAAGAACTGTTATTTTTACAACTCACTTTTTGTTTTTATGTTAATTTATATCATTAAACATTCAAACATTAAAAAGTTGAAATTCGATATCATCTCTTGAGAACATTTATTATCTCAATTGAGCCTAAAATCTATCAACAGTTTAAAAAAAGTGGGCTATTTGTGCAGTCTCCAGAGTGTTCACAAGACATTTGTTGATGCCTTTATACTGTAAACAAAGCATATGCTGATGATGCCTCTAGAGTGTTCACAAGGCATATGTTGATGATGCCTCTAAAGTGTTCACAAGGCATATAGTGTTGATGCGGCATTAAGAGTGTTCACAAAGCACGAGTTGATGATGCCTCTACAGTGTTCACAAGGCATATGTTTATGATTTCTCTACATTGTTCCCACAAAGCATAAGTTGTTGATTCCCCTAGAGTTTGTTCGAGGCATATCTTGTTCATTCCCCTAGAGTTTGTTCGAGGCATATCTTGATGATGCCTCTAGAGTTTGTTCAAGGCATATCTTGATGATGCCTCTAGAGTTTGTTCAAGGCATATCTTGATGATGCCTCTAGAGTTTGTTCGAGGCATATCTTGATGATGCCTCTAGTTTGTTCAAGGCATATCTTGATGATGCCTCTAGAGTTTGTTCAAGGCATATCTTGATGATGCCTCTAGAGTTTGTTCGAGGCATATCTTGATGATTCCCCTAGAGTTTGTTCGAGGCATATCTTGATGATGCCTCTAGAGTTTGTTCAAGGCATATCTTGATGATGCCTCTAGAGTTTGTTCGAGGCATATCTTGATGATGCCTCTAGAGTTTGTTCGAGGCATATCTTGATGATGCCTCTAGAGTTTGTTCAAGGCATATCTTGATGATGCCTCTAGTTTGTTCAAGGCATATCTTGATGATGCCTCTAGAGTTTGTTCAAGGCATATCTTGATGATACCCCTAGAGTTGTTCAAGGCATATCTTGATGATGCCTCTAGAGTTTGTTCGAGGCATATCTTGATGATGCCTCTAGAGTTTGTTCAAGGCATATCTTGATGATGCCTCTAGAGTTTGTTCAAGGCATATCTTGATGATGCCTCTAGAGTTTGTTCAAGGCATATCTTGATGATGCCTCTAGAGTTTGTTCAAGGCATATCTTGATGATGCCTCTAGAGTTTGTTCAAGGCATATCTTGATGATGCCTCTAGAGTTTGTTCAAGGCATATCTTGATGATGCCTCTAGAGTTTGTTCAAGGCATATCTTGATGATGCCTCTAGAGTTTGTTCAATGCATATCTTGATGATGCCTCTAGAGTTTGTTCGAGGCATATCTTGATGATGCCTCTAGAGTTTGTACAAGGCATATCTTGATGATGCCTCTAGAGTTTGTTCAAGGCATATCTTGATGTTGCCTCTAGAGTTTGTTCAAGGCATATCTTGATGATGCCTCTAGAGTTTGTACAAGGCATATCTTGATGATGCCTCTAGAGTTTGTTCAAGGCATATCTTGATGATGCCTCTAGAGTTTGTTCAAGGCATATCTTGATGATGCCTCTAGAGTTTGTTCAAGGCATATCTTGATGATGCCTCTAGAGTTTGTTCAAGGCATATCTTGATGATGCCTCTAGTTTGTTCAAGGCATATCTTGATGATGCCTCTAGTTTGTTCAAGGCATATCTTGATGATGCCTCTAGAGTTTGTTCAAGGCATATCTTGATGATGCCTCTAGAGTTTGTTCAAGGCATATCTTGATGATGCCTCTAGTTTGTTCAAGGCATATCTTGATGATGCCTCTAGAGTTTGTTCAAGGCATATCTTGATGATTCCCCTAGAGTTTGTTCAAGGCATATCTTGATGATGCCTCTAGAGTTTGTTCAAGGCATATCTTGATGATGCCTCTTGAGTTTGTTCAAGGCATATCTTGATGATGCCTCTAGTTTGTTCAAGGCATATCTTGATGATGCCTCTAGAGTTTGTTCGAGGCATATCTTGATGATGCCTCTAGAGTTTGTTCGAGGCATATCTTGATGATTCCCCTAGAGTTTGTTCGAGGCATATCTTGATGATGCCTCTAGAGTTTGTTCAAGGCATATCTTGATGATACCCCTAGAGTTTGTTCAAGGCATATCTTGATGATGCCTCTAGAGTTTGTTCGAGGCATATCTTGATGATTCCCCTAGAGTTTGTTCGAGGCATATCTTGATGATGCCTCTAGAGTTTGTTCGAGGCATATCTTGATGATGCCTCTAGAGTTTGTTCGAGGCATATCTTGATGATACCCCTAGAGTTTGTTCAAGGAATATCTTGATGATGCCTCTAGAGTTTGTTCGAGGCATATCTTGATGATGCCTCTAGAGTTTGTTCGAGGCATATCTTGATGATTCCCCTAGAGTTTGTTCAAGGCATATCTTGATGATGCCTCTAGAGTTTGTTCAAGGCATATCTTGATGATGCCTCTAGAGTTTGTTCGAGGCATATCTTGATGATGCCTCTAGAGTTTGTTCAAGGCATATCTTGATGATGCCTCTAGAGTTTGTTCAAGGCATATCTTGATGATGCCTCTAGAGTTTGTTCAAGGCATATCTTGATGATGCCTCTAGAGTTTGTTCAAGGCATATCTTGATGATACCCCTAGAGTTTGTTCAAGGCATATCTTGATGATGCCTCTAGAGTTTGTTCAAGGCATATCTTGATGATGCCTCTAGAGTTTGTTCGAGGCATATCTTGATGATGCCTCTAGAGTTTGTTCAAGGCATATCTTGATGATGCCTCTAGAGTTTGTTCAAGGCATATCTTGATGATGCCTCTAGAGTTTGTTCAAGGCATATCTTGATGATGCCTCTAGAGTTTGTTCAAGGCATATCTTGATGATGCCTCTAGTTTGTTCAAGGCATATCTTGATGATGCCTCTAGTTTGTTCAAGGCATATCTTGATGATGCCTCTAGAGTTTGTTCGAGGCATATCTTGATGATTCCCCTAGAGTTTGTTCGAGGCATATCTTGATGATGCCTCTAGAGTTTGTTCGAGGCATATCTTGATGATGCCTATAGAGTTTGTTCGAGGCATATCTTGATGATACCCCTAGAGTTTGTTCAAGGCATATCTTGATGATGCCTCTAGAGTTTGTTCGAGGCATATCTTGATGATGCCTCTAGAGTTTGTTCGAGGCATATCTTGATGATTCCCCTAGAGTTTGTTCGAGGCATATCTTGATGATTCCCCTAGAGTTTGTTCGAGGCATATCTTGATGATGCCTCTAGAGTTTGTTCGAGGCATATCTTGATGATTCCCCTAGAGTTTGTTCGAGGCATATCTTGATGATGCCTCTAGAGTTTGTTCAAGGCATATCTTGATGATGCCTCTAGAGTTTGTTCAAGGCATATCTTGATGATGCCTCTAGAGTTTGTTCAAGGCATATCTTGATGATGCCTCTAGAGTTTGTTCGAGGCATATCTTGATGATGCCTCTAGAGTTTGTTCGAGGCATATCTTGATGATGCCTCTAGAGTTTGTTCAAGGCATATCTTGATGATGCCTCTAGAGTTTGTTCAAGGCATATCTTGATGATGCCTCTAGAGTTTGTTCAAGGCATATCTTGATGATGCCTCTAGAGTTTGTTCGAGGCATATCTTGATGATTCCCCTAGAGTTTGTTCGAGGCATATCTTGATGATGCCTCTAGAGTTTGTTCAAGGCATATCTTGATGATGCCTCTAGAGTTTGTTCAAGGCATATCTTGATGATGCCTCTAGAGTTTGTTCAAGGCATATCTTGATGATGCCTCTAGAGTTTGTTCAAGGCATATCTTGATGATGCCTCTAGTTTGTTCAAGGCATATCTTGATGATGCCTCTAGTTTGTTCAAGGCATATCTTGATGATGCCTCTAGAGTTTGTTCGAGGCATATCTTGATGATTCCCCTAGAGTTTGTTCGAGGCATATCTTGATGATGCCTCTAGAGTTTGTTCGAGGCATATCTTGATGATGCCTCTAGAGTTTGTTCGAGGCATATCTTGATGATACCCCTAGAGTTTGTTCAAGGCATATCTTGATGATGCCACTAGTTTGTTCAAGGCATATCTTGATGATGCCTCTAGAGTTTGTTAAAGGCATATCTTGATGATGCCTCTAGTTTGTTCAAGGCATATCTTGATGATGCCTCTAGAGTTTGTTCGAGGCATATCTTAATGATGCCTCTAGAGTTTGTTCAAGGCATATCTTAATGATGCCTCTAGAGTTTGTTCAAGGCATATCTTGATGATGCCTCTAGAGTTTGTTCGAGGCATATCTTGATGATGCCTCTAGAGTTTGTTCAAGGCATATCTTGATGATGCCTCTAGAGTTTGTTCGAGGCATATCTTGATGATGCCTCTAGAGTTGTTCAAGGCATATCTTGATGATGCCTCTAGAGTTTGTTCAAGGCATATCTTGATGATACCCCTAGAGTTTGTTCAAGGCATATCTTGATGATGCCTCTAGAGTTGTTCAAGGCATATCTTGATGATGCCTCTAGAGTTTGTTCAAGGCATATCTTGATGATTCCCCTAGAGTTTGTTCGAGGCATATCTTAATGATGCCTCTAGAGTTTGTTCAAGGCATATCTTGATGATGCCTCTAGAGTTTGTTCAAGGCATATCTTAATGATGCCTCTAGAGTTTGTTCAAGGCATATCTTGATGATTCCCCTAGAGTTTGTTCGAGGCATATCTTGATGATGCCTCTAGAGTTTGTACAAGGCATATCTTGATGATGCCTCTAGAGTTTGTTCAAGGCATATCTTGATGATGCCTCTAGAGTTTGTTCAAGGCATATCTTGATGATGCCTCTAGAGTTTGTTCAAGGCATATCTTGATGATGCCTCTAGAGTTTGTTCGAGGCATATCTTGATGATGCCTCTAGAGTTTGTTCAAGGCATATCTTGATGATGCCTCTAGAGTTTGTTCGAGGCATATCTTGATGATGCCTCTAGTTTGTTCAAGGCATATCTTGATGATACCCCTAGAGTTTGTTCAAGGCATATCTTGATGATGCCTCTAGAGTTTGTTCAAGGCATATCTTGATGATGCCTCTAGAGTTTGTTCGAGGCATATCTTGATGATTCCCCTAGAGTTTGTTCAAGGCATATCTTGATGATGCCTCTAGAGTTTGTTCGAGGCATATCTTGATGATGCCTCTAGAGTATTTTCAAGGCATATCTTGATGATGCCTCTAGAGTTTGTTCGAGGCATATCTTGATGATGCCTCTAGAGTTTGTTCAAGGCATATCTTGATGATGCCTCTAGAGTTTGTTCGAGGCATATCTTGATGATGCCTCTAGTTTGTTCAAGGCATATCTTGATGATACCCCTAGAGTTTGTTCAAGGCATATCTTGATGATGCCTCTAGAGTTTGTTCAAGGCATATCTTGATGATGCCTCTAGAGTTTGTTCGAGGCATATCTTGATGATTCCCCTAGAGTTTGTTCGAGGCATATCTTGATGATGCCTCTAGAGTTTGTTCGAGGCATCTCTTGATGATGCCTCTAGAGTTTGTTCAAGGCATATCTTGATGATGCCTCTAGAGTTTGTTCAAGGCATATCTTGATGATTCCCCTAGAGTTTGTTCGAGGCATATCTTGATGATACCCCTAGAGTTTGTTCGAGGCATATCTTGATGATGCCTCTAGAGTTTGTACAAGGCATATCTTGATGATGCCTCTAGAGTTTGTTCAAGGCATATCTTGATGATGCCTCTAGAGTTTGTTCAAGGCATATCTTAATGATGCCTCTAGAGTTTGTTCAAGGCATATCTTGATGATGCCTCTAGAGTTTGTTCAAGGCATATCTTGATGATGCCTCTAGAGTTTGTTCAAGGCATATCTTGATGATGCCTCTAGAGTTGTTCAAGGCATATCTTGATGATGCCTCTAGAGTTTGTTCAAGGCATATCTTGATGATACCCCTAGAGTTTGTTCGAGGCATATCTTGATGATTCCCCTAGAGTTTGTTCAAGGCATATCTTGATGATGCCTCTAGAGTTTGTTCGAGGCATATCTTGATGATGCCTCTAGAGTTTGTTCAAGGCATATCTTGATGATGCCTCTAGAGTTTGTTCAAGGCATATCTTGATGATGCCTCTAGAGTTTGTTCAAGGCATATCTTGATGATTCCCCTAGAGTTTGTTCAAGGCATATCTTGATGATGCCTCTAGAGTTTGTTCAAGGCATATCTTGATGATGCCTCTAGAGTTTGTTCAAGGCATATCTTGATGATTCCCCTAGAGTTTGTTCGAGGCATATCTTGATGATTCCCCTAGAGTTTGTTCAAGGCATATCTTGAAGATGCCTCTAGAGTTTGTTCAAGGCATATCTTGATGATGCCTCTAGAGTTTGTTCAAGGCATATCTTGATGATGCCTCTAGAGTTTGTTCAAGGCATATCTTGATGATACCCCTAGAGTTTGTTCAAGGCATATCTTGATGATGCCTCTAGAGTTTGTTCAAGGCATATCTTGATGATGCCTCTAGAGTTTGTTCAAGGCATATCTTGATGATGCCTCTAGAGTTTGTTCAAGGCATATCTTGATGATGCCTCTAGAGTTTGTTCAAGGCATATCTTGATGATGCCTCTAGAGTTTGTTTGAGGCATATCTTGATGATGCCTCTAGAGTTTGTTCAAGGCATATCTTGATGATGCCTCTAGAGTTTGTTCAAGGCATATCTTGATGATGCACAACAGACAACAAACAAAAGCCCATTACAAAAGCTCACCATAAAGACCGTATTCTTAGATGAACTAAAAATAAGGATTCTGTTGTGGAGGAATAACACCAAAAGGTGTAACATAAATCAAATTTACTAAATAACCATTCATCAGAATGCCAAATAGTTGTTGACTGACAGATAAATAGAAATATTGGCAAATTTGTTTTGATTTGATTGAAATGTGGACTAACACTTTTTAAGCTGAGCTCAGGCCCAGACTTCTTTTAAATTTACTATTGGTAGATTTACAATGCTCATTTTGTGTGTTTTTCTACCAGAACATTGAGGACTTTCATTACCATTGTCGACTCATACAGACAAGATAAACTAAATATTTAAATAATTATTTTATTGCACATATTATGCAAGGAAATAAATAACAAACATATTTCATATCAGTATCTTGATTCAATCACAATATTATTTTCATACATTTAAGATTGTACAAAGTCAACATGCATACTTCCCTTCTAATCCACTACACATAAATCCATAGGTAATGAGAACACTTTTTTAACATAACAAAATATGCTTCAACATAATTGTAACTAAGCAATGAATAGAATTCAAACCAAATATTTTGGTTATGAAATTAAGACAAAAAAGGATTTGAAGTGTAAATCATGTGTGTTTAATTATATATAAATGTCAAGCTGAAACAACAGCTTTCCTGCTCAATAATATCAATGCTCATGATATTTTTTTAAAGGGTTAATTTGTTCTTAATTTATACAAAAAAACAACAACAAATTATTCTATCAATGTTTTATAAATAAACATAATGTCATTCTTGTCCATTAACTACAGTATTCATTATGAAAAAGAAATATTTATAAATAAGCTGGTGGTCTTCTTTAAGCATCTAAACATATAACATAACATTTGACAAACAATGGTCACTGATGACACTAAGACAGGCTCAGAAAGAATAGTTACAGGAGTAGTTGAGATAGCCAAAATGTACCCTGAAATACAGTCATGAACAATGCGAGTACAAGCAAGTGTTTTAACGTTTCTGTAAATACATAACATACAAAAATTAACTTTTATATTGTGTCTATCAAGATGCAAAGTATTGCAGATGTGCCCATTAAACCTTTTAATGAAAAAATTTATCAGTTATATAAGGACAATAATTGTCAAGCAATGATTTCATAATCAATGCTTTTGAACATATGAATTTGAATTAAAAAACAAAAACACATGCACACATTTGTTTGCCTTTTATAAATGTATTATCTGTAACATCTTATTTAAGTTAATAGAATAGAGAAAAAAGTGTAATGTAAACAAGTGATTGTCAAATTAGATTGTTAAATCCACTCACATGCAAATATACTGCTAATTGAAAATGTATAGTACACAAATAAGTGAAATAACAGAAAAGTAAAACACCCCCCCCCGCAGTTTTTTTAATTTTTTTTCAAGGCAATCAAAGTATACATTTGTGTGTGAAAAGTTTCAGAGCATTATAACAATGTATCATGGCGACCTTCTAAGAGAATAATATATGTAACTGCAACGCAATTGATTTAGTTTTATTACAGTTGTATTATTATATGTACCTGTCTGTAAAACATGGAGGAAATGAGAAGAAAAGGATTAAACAAATAGTACATGCAAACAAATGACATGATGTCAAGTGTGAACATAAACTAAACAAGAGATGTGTTTGTGAAACACTATGTCCCCATATACATGACCTTTGACCTTGAAGGATGACCTTGACCTTTCAATGCTCAAAATGTGCAGCTCCATGAGATACACATGCATGCCAAATATCAAGTTGCTAGCTTCAATATTGCAAATGTTATGGCAAAAGTTAAAGTTGTGGCAAACAAACAAACCAACAGACAGGGCAAAAACAATATGTCCCCCACTATAGTGTTGGGGGACATAAAAACACAAAGACTTGGATAAATGCATTACATTGTTTTGAGCAGGTAAAAACGTTCTGACCACTTGGTAGAAATAGCCATGGTGATATTAACATACAGATGTATTAAGAAGCAACAAATAATAAGACACAGGTAGCATAAAAATAGCACTCATTCCGCAACTGGAGCTTAGCAGAAATGTGAACAAATGACGTAAGCAAGAAAAATACAGCTATATAACATTGTGTCCCTATGTTATTAAAGATCTTAATTATTACAAGACTAAATTAGGACTGAATTTTGTTAAAAACATTTCGGCTTTTTAAACAAATGTTTTGTAACATACATTTGTCGTAACACAGGATCCAGAATCATATCTGTGTAGCACTTGTATATTCATTTGAACACTTTAAAAGAAAGCACAAGAAGTTCATTACCTTCCTTGCATCCATGATCGGTATGATAACGAGCTTAGCTGTCCCTGACAGAAAACGATTATTTCCCACAATCAAATATGCATTAATTCAATGACAAACTCTTACCAGTGGACTGATCCAAGAACATGTATGTCACACAATGAATTATACTTGCTTTTCACATTTCTATATTTCAGATGAGAACTGCAACTCTTTAGTACAGTTTACCGAAAAATGCACCTGCAATTGTTACAGAAAAATGCACCTGCAATTGTTACAGAAAAATGCACCTGCAATTGTTACAGAAAAATGCACCTGCAATTGATACAGAACAAGATTACTCATAACGCTCGGCTGCGGATGCAGTTTTGAATAAATTAAAGATTGTCAGATTTTTGTTGATTTTTTTTTAGAGGTCACGGTGACCTTGACCTTTGACCTAGTGACCCCAAAATGGGTGTGGCATGTAGAACTCATCAAGGTGCATCTACATATGAAGTTTCAAAGTTGTAGGTGGAAGCACTTTGATGTTAGAGTCAATGTTAAGGTTTTAGCTTTGTTGAAGCACATTTGATGTTCTCTAAAACTAGCAAATTTGGATTAAACTCATATTACAACAAAAGCGAAGGAACGAACAAACAAAAAAACACATCCATAGAAGCTCTACACCAGTATACTTTAAGTCATACTAAAAATATATGTGGCAGATGCTATTTAACCCTTTACCACTTCTAAAGATCATATGTTGACGCATTTGTAATCCTTGGAAAGTTAAACTTAATTAAAGATCTTTCTAACTAGATTCATGGTTTAAAGGCTTCATTTCCAACCCTTAGATACTGATGAGCAGCAAAAAGCATGACACCTGAAGTAACTCGCAGGCTGTTCTAGTTTTATGCTGTTTGCGAATAAACATTTTCACGTTGCTTCCGAGTGGGAAAGGTTAAATATTGATTAAATATATGTAGCTCGACAAACATAATGTGACGAGGTCATGACCTGTAGGTTACAGGGAGCAGGCTTCTTAGTCAGTGGAGTGGTTTACCCCTGTTTTTCCTCGTTTTTTCCACTATTTTTTATTAGCTATGTGGTTTGAAATTTGGACATTTTGAACTATGCTATGTACAACGGTTTATTACATAAGATTATGCATAGTAAATTTATGATACACTGTATATGTATTTTACATGAATTCTATGCATACTATTGAAATGCGTATTTCTGAGTATGATTTAACTCAATATTCGGCTTCAAATTAGAAGGAGTTTGTAAGTTAGTTTTAAAGAATAAAGCTCCCTTTACCCCTCAGAGTTTGTTGTATGCCTCGATTCATTCTCAATAATATATCCATCAAAAACATTGTAAACTTGCACTGGAACACTTTTCATAACAATGACAATTCTCAGCACCATGAAAAGAATGGAGTTCTATGTGAGAAGCTCTGTGTGTATGAGTCACTATCAGTGCGGAGTCGCCCACTGGACGAGCGGTTACGTTCCACTGTAACAACAGGCATCTGCACAAGCTGTACTGGCGACTTATCATCCTTCAATGCTTGCGTTAGATTGAGAATCTGCAGTGGAAAAGGAAACAGTTACTGTGTTTTGTACAATAAGAACATTTTTAAAGTAATGCTTTCATATAGTTTAATAGAGAAAATTGGCCATTAAAAAAAAAAAATCAATGTCTGGGACAAAAACAAGGCCTTTCAAAGGAGGTGACATATGTTGTTAATACATATGTCAGGAGTGGGTGGTGTGCACTACATTAATTTACAACTGTGTACAGTACAAAAGTTATAATTATTCAACAGTGCATGATGAATGACAAAGTTAAACTTCAAACAACCTGTTTCGTAGCAAAGGTTAACTTTGACACTCATTGTGACCTTCACCTCTGAGGAAGGGAGAGTCATAACACATTACACAGTGTTTCCATTTGTGCTTAATTCTTGTAAAATTGCGTGATGAAACTTTGAATTATGGAGACAAGTATTCCTTGCAACATTTTGTCTTATGATACCGGTAGTTTAAATGTTTCGTTTATTATTTTGAAATTCATCAATAAAAGGCATAAGATATGGCTAAGACAAAAAAAAATCAAGCCATTTTATGGTTGCTTTGACTTTAAATTTTAAAGTATCACCTTGACCTTTGAGGCTAGGAGACAGGTGGTACAAGGGACTTCCCAATACATGATGGTTTATACTTATCAATATCAATATTCGATATAACAATTTTTTTTTAAGCTATTCAATGATTAAAGACTCATAATTCACTTTTTGAAACAATGACAAATAACACAGATTTGTAGATCATTTTCAATGCTTCACTGTGAAATGGAATCAGAAATTTTATGCCATGTCATCAATGTACCAGTAATAATCTCACGTTTAATACATTAAAATGCAAGCAAACGGTGGAAAAGCATTATATATCAAGAAAATAGATTTGCGGTTTTGTGGTTGTGGTATTTGTATTTATGGCTTTGTTGTGTGTCTGGGGGGTACAAAGAGATAACAAAACACAGATGACAACACATATGTTTCAGTATGAGAGACATCCTTTTTTTAACACTCAATTTCATAATGTATGTTTGATTGATGTAATATGAAGTATGTAAAGTAACCTTAAGCAGTTTTAGGAATTATAAACACATTAGCAACGCTGATTGATCATCAAGCATTTATCAAAATGAACAAGGGCTGTTTGTAAAACATGCATGCCCCCCATATGGGCTCTCCGTTGTAGTGACAGCCATTGTGTGAATATGTTTTTTGTCACTGTATGTCAATGACCTGTGAAATGTATCCAATTAATAGTGCAAAAACCAATCAGGACCTATACTAATAAATTATATCCATTATATGATTGAGTCTTTGATTTTTTGGATTCCTTTCACACATTTTGACTTATTTGACAATATGTGAAACGTGCACACAATTTGTTATGTTTTATTTATTAATGGTAATGAAACATGTTATTTATAGCAGTTAACTCCCCTAGTCAATGACCACCATAGATAGCAATGCAATCTGATTAAAAATAGCCAAGGCTAGTGTTGTGTATTGGGCAAATGTATATAAGTGCAACTTGACCACATGACCAGTATCATGTGTTTACCACACACAGAAGTCAGTTATGTAATAGACCATTAATTCCACTCCCAACTTTGGCCACTTGCCAAGATACTGACCAGTATCAGATGGGGTTGTGAAACTGTGTAAACAGTGAACACCAGTCCATGTAATACTGGCCTACCACTTGTACTAGTTGATTTGGAGTTAATACAGTAATGCATGTACAAATGAGACACTAAGCCTAAAAGTTAATTATATCACGGACTCTAGATTACAATCTATATACACAATATACAATATACACTCCGTGATTATATGTGCCTCTGAAAACTAACCAGACGAGTGGGTTGAAATTTACAATCTTTCCTTGGCATTTGAGGAAATCTGAACTCTCAGGGTTTGGATAGAACTTCCCCAAATTAACTTTTCTTTACACTGTTGTTATTTTTGTTCAATACACAAATATTAACCTAACTTTACAAATCCTGTACAGTAAAGGAAACTAAATCTAAGTTGATATTTTAATATGCTTGATCCTATTTATGTATTAACATTGTTTTATACATACAAACTGTGTTGCTGTTTTTCAATTAACAAGCAGATTAAAAATTAATTTGATATTTTTATGTATAATTTGAATTGACAAAATTAAATGCAAGTTGCGTAGCAAGAATTACATGTTTGATTTATTGTCAGTGAATCGTGACATTTTCTCAATGTTTCAGACCACCAGTTTGTCAAAGCTATCAACCGCTTGGATGGTCAAGCTAAATAGAATTGACCCAGCAAATCACAACTGTCCTGTTGCCATATAATATTACATATCATATTACATTGGTTTTTTAAATGTTGAATTCTCACGTCATTTCCATAAACATAGTATTTACTGGCACAGAAACAAAGGCTTATACATCATTATGAATTAACATGTGTCAAAAATTCAATTTGTAAGTCTCTTTACTGGACAGTGTGAAAACAGAATAAACTAGTGACCTGAAAATCAATAGGGGTCATCTGCGAGTCACGATCAATGTACCTATGAAGTGTCATGATCCTAGGCAAAAGCGTTCTTGAGTTATCATCCAAAAATCATTTTACTATTTCGGGTCACCGTGACCTTGACCTTGTGACCTCAAAATCAATAGGGGTCATCTGCGAGTCATGATCAATCTACCTATGAAGTTTCATGATCCTAGGCATATGCGTTCTTGAGTTATCATCCGAAAACCATTTTACTATTTCGGGTCACCGTGACCTTGACCTTTGACCTAGTGACCTCAAAATCAATAGGGGTCATCTGCGAGTCTTGATCAATCTACCCATGAAGTTTCATGATCCTAGGTGTGTGCATTCTTGAGTTATCATCTGGAAACCATTTTACTATTTCGGGTCACCGTGACCTTGACCTTTGAACTAGTGACCTCAAAATCAATAGGGGTCATCTGCGACTCATGATCAATCTACCCATGAAGTTTCATGATCCTAGGCGTATGCATTCTTGAGTTATCATCCGGAAACCATTTTACTATTGCGGGTCACCGTGACCTTGACCTTTGACCTAGTGACCTCAAAATCAATAGGGGTCATCTGCAAGTCATGATCAATCTACCCATGAAGTTTCATGATCCTAGGCGTATGCGTTCTTGAGTTATCATCCGAAAACCATTTTACTATTTCGGGTCACCGTGACCTTGACCTTTGACCTAGTGACCTCAAAATCAATAGGGGTCATCTGCGAGTCATGATCAATCTACCTATGAAGTTTCATGATCCTAGGCGTATGTGTTCTTGACTTATCATACGACAACCACCTGGTGGACGGACCGACCGACCGACATGAGCAAAGCAATATACCCCCTCTTCTTCGAAGGGGGGCATAACAACCAGAAGTAACCTTAAGCAGTTTTAGCATGATAAACACATTAGCAACGCTGATTGATCATCAAAGAATTTATCAAAATGAACAACCACCTCCACATGTCACCTCTTAATAGCTTGTGCTATCTTGTCAAACAATCCTTTGAAACGAATTGCTGATATATAAATACATTATTTTTATCAGATTGCCTGCAATTATGTTTCAATAATATAAATCATTATCAAACATAATATTAAATTACATTATTTATATCAGTCTGGTGGAATTAAACTTTCAACTAGTAACTTAATAAATAACTCTATTTAATTACATTTATGTTATTTAATACGCATTACATTAGGGGAAATCTGATGTATTGTTTTTAATTAAGATAAAATGTAAATTACAAATCTTTCATAACTTATTTTGTTTAAATGCACTACGAAACTTTTAACCTATTTCTCAATATTTTATTTACTACAAAGTTTCTATACAGCATTCAATACATCCATGCTTTACATGAGGATGAAATGCAAAATCATTTGTTCTCACTTTTTATCAGGACAAAAGATCTAAATGAACAAAAAAAGTGTTCTGTTTATTAATGGCTAAATTTTTTGAAAATCAAATCAACAATAAAATCTTGATATGTGTTACATATAATAAATGTAATTACACTTCAACACCGTTATTTCAAAGTCGTCGGGACCGTTAAAAAAACTTCGGATTAACGATAATTCGAAATAAACATTTGACAGAAGACTTCTTTGATTCTGTAAAAATAAAACGTTGTGGAAGTCGCTTAGCAATAGATTTCCACTTGTAACAAACGGAGGAATAAAAAGAATCTTTTTCTTGTTTTTATTTTTGTCTAATTACAGAACATATAAAATATAACGAATAGCACAAATTATCAGACATACAAACATATGAATACATTTTCGGAAATGAATTAACTTTTTTTAACTAATACGCGATGTCTCTCTGAACACCAGCTTTCGCACAGACGACAAAGGTGTAATTATCGGCCTTTGACGTGCCACGACAAGGTGTGAAAATACGCTCAGTATTTTGCAGTTTTGACTTCGGATTAAAGATTGATAATAAGTTGCGAATTATAGTGTTGGGACCGACTGAATCACTTCGAAATAACGATTTCTTCGGTTTAACGAAGTTCGGATTAACAATGAAATTTGACATTAAACAAAGAAGAACCAAAATCGGGATCCGAAACATACTTCGAAATAACGGTGACTTCGGATTATCGGTGTTCGAAATAACGGTGTTGAAGTGTATGTGCATTTTTAAACACGAAGATGGATGATTGACCATTATTCAACATACACATATAACACCTGAAAAGTTGTCACCTGCCTTGAGCAGCTGCCTGTTTTAAGTGACAAATTTTACAACTTAACTGACGCTCGATACGTCATTGTCTGCGTTACTACTTACATGTATCCCGGGCACCCTTAAGTATTCTTAAATGTAACCTGGGAACAGAAAATATACTTACACAAACACGGCCAATTGAAACTGTACCTGAGTTTTATTCCCGCCTAAACTCTGATGTCATAAAACGCGCTACGGAATACAAAACAATATTCTCTTTGCAAAAAAATCATCAAAATGCTTTTTGAGCAGGAGTTTCGATAATATAGAGACCATTTTACAGAATATTAACATAAATATAGACATAATCAATTTGAAAAAAAATAAATAGCCGACAACGACCAATTTAGCGTTATAATTCTCGGGAACGTTTCAGTATATTTTCCGTACCTGGGGTACATTTAAGTATACTTAAGAGTACCCGAGTTACATTTAAGTAGCACCCAAGCCGACAATGACAAATCCAGCTTAACTGACTGCTTCACTCAGGTAATACTGTACTTAAATTCTGTGAAATTCAATAGTGGACCCAATTTGAATAAGAACAGATCTTTTTTGTACAGAACAGTGTGTCAAGAAAATTCATAACACATATTGCTTAAGTTAATACTAAGAACTGGTTTGTATATACCATGCAGATATGAGCCTTGTTCTGGGAAAACTGGGCTTAATGCATGTGAATAAACTGTTGTTTAAATTAGCCTGTGAAGTCCGCACAGGCTTATCAAGAAGGAAACTTTCTGCTATTGGTTATTTTTTTCTTAATAAGGGTTCCTCTTCTAAATTTTAAGTCCGTTATATGTGGAAAGTGTTGTCACTGATAAGCCTGTGTGAACTGCACAGGCTAATCTGGGAAAGCACTTTACGCACATGCAATCAGTCGAGTTTCCCCTGAGCAAGGCTCACGTTACTAGCATACCTGTCCCCTCATGACTGACATCTGCTTGTCAAAGGTGGATCTGTCAAATCCCTTATCAGTCTGAAATTAAGCCAGGAAACAAAGGCATTTACTGCAATGCAGTGCATATTTGGTTCATTTTTATGATATTGTTACAGGGAAATACTGCAGGGAAAAAAGACTTTTCCATAAATGAACAAGAGATGTGTTTGTCAGAAACACAATGCCCCCTTCTGCGCCGCTTTAAAGCCATATATTTGACCTTTGACCTTGAAGGATGACCTTGACCTTTCACCACTCAAAATGTGCAGCCCCATGAGGTACACATGCATGTCAAATATCAAGTTGCTATCTTCAATATTGCAAGTTATGGGCAATGTTTAAGTTTTCGGACGGGCGCACAGACTGACAGAAAAACAGAGGGATTGACGGACAGTTCAACTGCTATATGCCACCCTACTGGGGGCATACAAATACGCAATAATTAAAATAATTATAGGTTATTAGACGTTTCACTGTACAATATAGAGATATATTTGGACGAGCACACAGTTTGACGTCATATTAAGGCGAGTCGAAATATGACTTCAAACTGTGTGCGAGTCCAAATATATCACGTATTGTACAGTTTAAAAGTCTAATAAGCTTTTTATTCTATATCCCTTTCTTCAGCTCTTTGTTTCATTTTAATTTTGATTTTAAAATGCTTTAATTGAATCTATGCTATTTTCAAGACAAGTGCCCGTTTGAGTCCATTATTGTACATTCGGATACTTTTTCTAGGTAACGGCTTTTATCCTTATAAAGCAATTGCTTAGTACACTTATACTCAACTGTCCAATATGGAAAAAATCATACTTTTTGGATCCAATACCGGAATATATTGGACGGTCTCGTGGTACATATGAAGAATGCCGATTGGATGAATTTATTGGATATAGAATAATAGAGCATACACACCAGAATTATTTTCAGACAAGGGGACATTAGCACTAGATAGTGGGATATAAGAGAATAACACCTTAATATTCTCAATTTGTCATTAGTGCACATGTTTGCATGAAGGAATATCAAGATTTAAAAAAACTTTAATGCTGGTGTAATAAAGTCAAATTATTATTGTTGTCAACATAAACATTAATATGGAAATAACACAAATAAATTATTTCCAGCAACCTATTCCAGCCATTAACTTCATATAATGTCATATTAAAAATGCATATATCATAATAATTATATTCTGATTAGTAAGTCTGAATTTAAATGTTAATGTCCATTAATATTTAACAGCTTACTAAAAAGAGTTTTATAACAGCAAATTAAAGACTTGAACAACGCCAAGAATGTAACAAAGAGTACAGATTGATTGAACAGAAGACTTGAACAACGCCAAGAATGTAACAAAGAGTACAGATTGATTGAACAGAAGACTTGAACAACGCCAAGAATGTAACAAAGAGTACAGATTGATTGAACAGAAGACTTGAACAACGCCAAGAATGTAACAAAGAGTACAGATTGATTGAACAGAAGACTTGAACAACGCCAAGAATGTAACAAAGAGTACAGATTGATTGAACAGAAGACTTGAACAACGCCAAGAATGTAACAAAGAGTACAGATTGATTGAACAGAAGACTTGAACAACGCCAAGAATGTAACAAAGAGTACAGATTGATTGAACAGAAGACTTGAACAACGCCAAGAATGTAACAAAGAGTACAGATTGATTGAACAGAAGACTTGAACAACGCCAAGAATGTAACAAAGAGTACAGATTGATTGAACAGAGGACTTGAACAACGCCAAGAATGTAACAAAGAGTACAGATTAATTGAACAGAAGACTTGAACAACGCCAAGAATGTAACAAAGAGTACAGATTGATTGAACAGAAGACTTGAACAACGCCAAGAATGTAACAAAGAGTACAGATTAATTGAACAGAAGACTTGAAATTATGACACAATTAAAATCTGCGTGTAATAATTTATATTAACCGCATCATACAAAATGGGTCTTATGCAATATGTTTTGACAACGATTGTTGTGAGTTTGTTGTCAAGATAAGTTGTTAAGAAGTTGTTAAGAAGTGTTTTGTTCACATATTATAAAGTTCGTTTGAATACAATTTGTTCATCGAATTGTCTTTTGAAATTTGAACAATTTTGATGTAACGACTCCTTGATGTAGTGCTTGTTGTTCTGTGAGAGGTTTGGGAGGAAGCCGTAATGCACTACATGTATAACAGATTTCTTAGTTCAAGTAAATGCTTATTAAAAATGTCTTTGTACATGGATCCACAATCAAGCTGTGAAACTGTTAAGTTATGCAATAACCTTTATAAGCATTATTGATAAAATTGGAAATATGCAATAAGATTTTATAAGCACGATTGATAAAATTAGCAAGTTTTAACTCTTCCAGTGCTGGAACCGAATTTTGGTGGCCTTTGCAAACAGTTTGAATCCAGATGAGACGCCACAGAACGTGGCGTCTCATCAGGATCCAAACTGTTTGCTATTCTGACAGTATTCTTTGAAAAAAATCAAAGAAAATGCAAATTTTAGAAATTCAGCAGACGACATTTTTGCAGACAACAAATTTCCCAGCATGCAAAGGGTTAACATTAGTAACAACATGGGGGACAAATCCCTATGAAAATACAGCCAGTCTCCGCTAGTTAGACCATCAAACCTTGCATGACTATATGGGCGACAGTGTAGATCATTATCTTGTATATTTTTTTTATGATAGGGCAATAAAGGGTAATACTATAAAATTGCCCAGGCTAGACCAGAGCTACACTGGCTATATATGGTATACAACTCATTTTTATGCCCCCGGATTGAATGATCGGGGGGTATATTGTTTTTGGCCCGTCTGTCTGTAATTGTATGTGTCTGTCTGTCTGTCTGTCATTGTTTGTGTGTGTCTGTCCCAAAACGTTAACCTTGGTCATAACTTTTGCAATATTGATGATAGCAACTTGATATTTGGCATGCATGTGTATCTCATGGAGCTGCACATTTTGAGTGGTGAAGGGTCAAGGTCATCCTTCAAGGTCAAAGGTCAAATATATGGCTTCAAAGCGGCGTAACATGGGGCATTGTGTTTCTGACAAACACATCTCTTGTTGTATGATGCTGGTGAGGCTATAGTTAAGCTTGAACTGTACACTGATGTATTCACTATAAGTCAAACATAGACAATATCTACACAATGTGTTAGGTCTACACAATGTGTGAGGCATTTTCAATAGTTCAGTGTTATGATTGAGCTTTTTCTTCTTAAATCAGGCCAGCAAATTGTGTCTAAGAAATAAGAATTTATGCTATGCAAATACTTGCTATATTTGTTGCCAGGCAAAGAACCCTTTAAAGAATTCTTTAAAGAAAAATCCTCTCTGTTCATCCGTCATTAATTCGCTATAATTATACTAATTTGACAACATTTTCAAACAACTTTCAAAAATTTCCATGTTTAATGGCCTTCAATCATGCTTTTCCGGAGAATATTTAATTTAATGTATTGAAATAAATCAGCATTTAAAATGTGATATTCATTACAAAACTGGTATTTGTGATATCAGTGATACTGAGGAGAACTTTCATTTATTATGTCATTTATTATGTTATGCAGTGGTTGAACCATATGTCATGCAGTGGTTGAACCATATGTCATGCAGTGTTTGAACCAATGTAAAACTAATGTACACTCATAACATTTATTGATCTTCATATATTTTGTGAGATTGATATATACACGTTTAGTCATACAATGTGACAAATAACCTTGAAGAGTTTGTATAAGTCCTCACATATAACTTTCCCTTTACAAGTTTTTATAGGTCTTCACATATAACTATGCCTTGAAGAGTTTGTATTGGTACTCATATATTACTATGCATTATAGAGTTTGTATTAAGTCCTCACATATATCTGTATATTGAAGAGTTTGTATAATACATTGAAGAATTTATATAAGTCATCACATATAACAATTCATTGAAGAGTTTATATAATACATTGAAGAGTTCGTATAAGTTCTCACATATAACTATACCTTGAATATACTCTTTGTATATTGTCCTCACATAAAACTATACCTTAAACGCTTTGTATGTCTAAACATACAACTTTACCTCTAAGAGATTTTGCAAGTCCTCATATATAACTATACCATGAAAAGTTTGTACAAATCATCATATATTTTAACTTTTTATACCTTGAAGAATTTGTATTACCGCTAGTCCTTACATACACTGTAACTCCAATATAGTGCGGTCCGTTATAACGCTGTGTCCAGTATAACGCGGGGTGTCCTTGGATCCCATTTTTTCTCCAACCTTCCATTTCTGATTCAAATCCTTGTTATGCAACTTCATGTTTTTTCAGAAAATTCAAAGAAGCCGGCGATCACAGCTTGATTGCTTTATCCGTCCGTTTAACTGATTTTAATCGATTAGAGGTTAAACGACACTCGACAGCTAATTGGTGTTAATCTGTTGTGTAATGTCAATAAAGGTGTGAAAACTCGCTAGTCCGTGTTTATTACATGTATTCCCTATCAGAGTGGTTCAGTGCGCTAATTTCAATAAGGCACGTGCAAGCGGAATAATTATCAAATTAAAGTTATTTAAAACAATTACCTGTTTATGCTTTGTATTTATCGTGTATTGTATTTCATTGTATAAACTATGCCTGTGTAAGTGTGTTATCGTTTATTGTATGCTACACATGCTTGATAAATAAAAATATCTGTGTGTGTGTGTGTTTAATGTTTCAGTACATTTACGAAAAAGAAATTAAAAAATCCTGCGTTTTATTTACATGCTAACGCAGTGTAATGGTTAACAGAGATGCACTTAAATTTGTGCCCGTTATCAGAAAGTCCACGGAAAGCACGTTTTTTACATGCTGCGTATGACGCAATAAAATATTTCTTTGTACATGTATCGTATTGCATTCAATCTAAATTTAAATTCGCTCGTCCAATGAAAGCTGTGTCCCATAATGCACTGTACTAATTTTTCTGAAAAATGGCGTAGGCATATGAATTTGTTTACGAAATTCGTAAACATATTTCTTGTCATAAATGTTTAACATTATTTTTTTCGTTAGTGATGTTGTAATTATATTGGATTATCGGATAAATGTGCACATTAGAAAAGCGGTATGTATACTGTTATCGTTCGATTCGGTTTATATGCATGTATATGCGGATGACAACACAGCATGACAATACACAGGACCTATATTATAGGCTATACTTTACCTGTTTTTAAAGCCCTCTTAAATAAATAAGCTCAAAACTTATAACGCTGTCCGTTTATAACGCTGTTGCGTGACTTGGACCCCGTCATCCGCGTTATATTGGAGTTACAGTGTATATCTAGTATAAGTTCTCACATATAACTATACATTAGAGAGCTTGTATAAGGTCTAACATATAACTATACATTGAGGAGTTTGTATAAGTCCTCACATATACATTGGAGAATGTGAAAGAGTCCTCGCATAGACCAACAGTGAACACATTGAAAAGTTTGTATAATGTAAAAAAGATTATGTATAAGTCCTCACATATAAATTTATAATAAAGAGATTGTATAATACATTTAGGAGTTTGCACAAGTCCTAACATATATAACTATTCCTACCTTGAAGAGTTTGTACAAGTCATCACATAGCTCCTGTACAAAGTTCATGTCCGAGAGCTGGGGTAGCACCTTGTCCTTGATCTCCTGGGAGAACGGAACCTTGGCCTGGGGCAGCCACGCCCAGTGATACGGGTCTGAAACAGGGGGAGACTATTGAGAAGTCATAGTGATACACATAGTTGAAACAAATCATAATTTGATTTTACACTACAATCAGCTAAAATAAGTATGACACAAAGATCATTTTGATTTAATATTGAGTATTGCAGTCGGCACAGGCTTATCAGCACTTTACGCTTTTATGGAACTTTTGGTTTAAAGGAAGTCTCTCTTAACAAAAATCCAGTTACGGCGAAAAGTGTCATCCCTGATTAGCCTGTGCAGACTGCACAGGCAAAACTAGGACGACACTTTATGCACATGATTTAGGCCAGTTTTCCGAGAATGAGTCTCGTATAAACTTAAGAAAGAAGCAACAAAGCCACTTACACGCCCTCCATTCGTCAGGATGTTTAAAGGGAAATGCGAGCCCGTTGTCTATGGCTGCTATGGAGATATCTGGATTGTCCACCATGTTCCAGTCACTGTCCTGCAATGAAAGCCTAGGTCTGAGTTGTAATTGAAACAAGAGATATATTCAAAGGAGGGTCATTCTGGAAAAGCCGAACTTAATGGATGAGGGAAAAGCCGTCCCGGATAAGCATGCGCAGTGCGCACAGGCTATTCAGGGACAACACTTTTCGACTACACTGGATTTTTTTTTTAAAAAGAGACTTCCTTCATTAGAAAATTTCTGAAAAAGCAGAAAACATCGTCGAGGATTTGCAAGTATTGACTTCACAGACTCAGCTGGGATGCACGGGCATAAAGCCAAATTTTCACAGAACGTGGCTGTTTTGTTAATTGAAACAAGTGGCTTTCCCATTTGAATTTTAAACTAAAGCTTGTCAATGCACTGAAAACACATATTGTATTATTGTGCGGCTAGTTTGAATAATCATTCTTTTAAAATTCTAAGTTGAATTTGTTGGGTGGGGATACAAGTAGTAATTATGGTGTAGTTAAACCCAATTTCACCAAAGACAATGACAGACAAGGATTGATGGCAATACCTTATCTTGAGCTCTTAAAGCTCAGGTGAGCAGAAAAAAATGTGTTGCCAAGCACTTATTTGCAAATGGTAGTGTCAGCCTATGTTTGAGGATTTAAGTTCAATGCTAGATAATCTTATATTCACTTGCATAATATGTAATGTATGGCAGGTAAAGGATGTTATTGGAATCTGGGCTAAAAAACATTATTTAATCAACACAGATACTTTGAATATATACATACCCCTTTAGAATTGTCAGTGTCAACCTGGGCGATTTCATATTTTATCAACCAGTTGTCGTTACCACGATCTGAAAAGGAGCACAGTCTATGTGAACAAGAAAATGCATTATTAATCCTTTGCATGCTGGGAAATTTTTCGTCTGCTAAAATGTCGTCTGCTGAATTTCTTAAATTAGCATTTTCTTCGAATTTTTTCAAAGATCGAATACTATCAGAATAGCAAACAGTTTGGATCCTGATGAGATGCCACGTTCTGTGGTGTCTCATCTGGATCCAAACTGTTTGCAAAGGCCTTCAAAATTCGGTTCCAGCACTGATAGAGTTAATGCAGTACTCTTATCTTCTCCTAAACAGCAGGGCACAGCACTGTGCCATCCCAAGGCCCAGCCCTTCATCCTTAAACCCCGAAATGGCCTTTTGACCTGCTGTTTGCAGCGAAAATAACAGATTGACATAATAAATACTTGGCGTCAACTGTCCCTAATAGTTACAAATCAGTTGACAACATCCAGCTAAAGCCAGTTTAAAA
Organism: Dreissena polymorpha; assembly: GCF_020536995.1. Taxonomy (NCBI): domain Eukaryota; kingdom Metazoa; phylum Mollusca; class Bivalvia; order Myida; family Dreissenidae; genus Dreissena; species Dreissena polymorpha. The sequence continues at coordinate 73,584,655 of NC_068362.1, read as the reverse complement.
GCAGACCATTTATAACAGTTCTGCCGTCCGTGACTAAGTTAGTAAATATATTGTCCGTGAATCATCAACACTAAAAATAGTTATATCGTGTAATAAAAGATAATACATTTAATATATAATATCTTGTGCATGATCTGTTGGAATCTGTTGGGATAAAATCACTGTACACAAAAGTGCCAATTTCACAAAAGACCAAAACATTAATTAAAACAAGTCCCCAATATATATTTTATCATTCCATATTTTAAAAACAAGAGCTGTCACGATAGGATGACTAATGCCCCCTATAAACGCTTTGTAGAAGTTATGAGCTTTTTTTTTTAAAACCTAAACGCAGATTTTGAAACCTAAACGCGGACCCTAAGTTCAAGGTCAAGGTCACAGGGGTCAAAATTTGTGTGCCTATGGAAAGGCCTTGTTCATATACACATGCATGCTAAATATGAAACTGCTATCTGAAGTGACATAGAAGTTATGAGCATTTTTCGAAATCTAAACACAAAGGGTGACGGACAGACGGACGGACAGTCTGATCACTATATGCCCTCCTTTGGGGGCATAAAAATGTCTTAGAATATCAAAATAAATCAGAAAGCCACATAAACTAGAGAGCGAAACACCATGCTAAAACCTTGAAATGCACATAGTGACCCCGTGACCTAGTTTTTGAATCATATTTGAACTTGACCTAGATATTGTCTTGGTACAACTTCTGACCAAGTTTGGTAAAGATCAGATGAAAACTACATCAATAAGACAGCGGACACCATGCTCAATCCTTGAAATGCACTAAGTGACCCCATGACCTAGTTTTTGACCCGGCATGACCCATATTCGAACTTGACCTAGATATTGTCTTGATACAAGTTCTGACCAAGTTTGGTAAAGATCAGATGAAAACTACTTCAATTAGAGAGCGGACACCATGCTAAATCTTTGAAATGCACTAAGTGACCCCGTGACCTAGTTTTTGACCTGGCATGACCCATATTCACACTTGACCTAGATATTGTCTAGATACAACTTCTGACCAAGTTTGGTAAAGATGGGATGAAAACTATTTGAATTAGAGAGCGGACACAAAAGTGTGACAGACAGACAGACAGACTGACAGATGGACAGTGCGAAAACTATATACCCCTTTTTCTTCGAAAGGGGGCATAAAAATCAGCAAATTTACAGAAAGCCCTTGAAGACACATGCTGTTACCTGTGTTCCTAATAATGTAGTCTAGAATAACTAGGCGTTCAAACAAAGTCTGAAATTTGCGAGCTGTGGATTCTGGAATTGCCTCGTAATCGAAGCGTCTCAACCAATAGTCTGCGTCCTTGTACCCGTTAACGAAGAGCTGGAATGACCCTTGCTGAAAAACACAGAAACTACAACTTGGATAAGGTGACATGAACATATTGGTACATGTAATGAGAAAAGCAACCAATAAAGCAAGAGATATAATCTACACATGAGATGTCCTTAAAAAAAATAATGTAATGTAGGACTGATATAAATTTTGCTCAGAAAATGAAAAGTGCACTATGACATTTCCTCTCATTTGTCATGATTTACAACTTTTCTTATCAATCATTATCTATATGATGCTTGACAATTTACAAATGTTGGTGTAAAAGAGAGTGGCAATGATGAACATAATGGAAAGGGAGAACACTCATGCATGTAACATTTTAAAAACAATAGTCTGAGTTATCTTTCATTGTTGATCAATTTGACTTGTTAGGTTCAATTACCTTGGGTGGAAGGCCTATTCTATGAAAGCGCTTGCCAAGCTGTGGGAAGTTTTCTGCGATGTTTTTCTTTGTGGTTGCTTTGGCACGGTCAATAGCATTGTAGTTGAACGTTCTACTGGACAGCCTTACAACCTACAAAACAGTCAAACTGTAAATCTTCTTTGTAATGAAAGCTTGTAATATTGTTGAGCTTTTTTTCAAGAATAGTAATCTACAAGATTTCAGCAGTCACTTATGGCATATCCTTACATGAGCTCTGAGATTCGCTCATTGAACTTAATTTTAATGCATGTCACAGTAAATGTGAGTAGAGAGAATGCTCACCGCAGATAATCTGCATTTATAATTATATGTCTTAAGATTTCAGATAAGCCTAAGCAGTTCACATATTCCTATGTGTATATAGGAATAAACATAGACACTCAAATTCAACTAAGTGTGTGTAAATGCAATCTAAGAGTGTGGGTGTTATAATGTAGATGATATTTTTTAACTTGATCCTGATCAATTTCAGTACTTGAGTCACCTATAAGTTACTAGATGCTTACCAATTACAGTACTTGAGTCACCTATAAGTTACTAGATGCTTACCAATTACAGTACTTGTGTCAGCTTTAAGTTACTAGATGCTTACCAATTACAGTACTTGAGTCACCTATAAGTTACTAGATGCTTACCAATAACAGTACTTGAGTCACCTATAAGTTACTAGATGCTTACCAATAACAGTACTTGTGTCAGCTTTAAGTTACTAGATGCTTACCAATAACAGTACTTGAGTCACCTATAAGTTACTAGATGCTTACCAATTACAGTACTTGAGTCACCTATAAGTTACTAGATGCTTACCAATTACAGTACTTGAGTCACCTATAAGTTACTAGATGCTTACCAATAACAGTACTTGAGTCACCTATAAGTTACTAGATGCTTACCAATAACAGTACTTGTGTCAGCTTTAAGTTACTAGATGCTTACCAATTACAGTACTTGAGTCACCTATAAGTTACTAGATGCTTACCAATTACAGTACTTGAGTCACCTATAAGTTACTAGATGCTTACCAATAACAGTACTTGAGTCACCTATAAGTTACTAGATGCTTACCAATAACAGTACTTGAGTCACCTATAAGTTACTAGATGCTTACCAATAACAGTACTTGAGTCACCTATAAGTTACTAGATGCTTACCAATAACAGTACTTGAGTCACCTATAAGTTACTATATGCTTACCAATTACAGTACTTGTGTCAGCTTTAAGTTACTAGATGCTTACCAATTACAGTACTTGTGTCAGCTATAAGTTACTAGATGCTTACCAATAACAGTACTTGAGTCACCTATAAGTTACTAGATGCTTACCAATTACAGTACTTGCGTCAGCTTTAAGTCACTAGATGCTTACCAATTACAGTACTTGTGTCAGCTTTAAGTTACTATATGCTTACCAATTACAGTACTTGTGTCAGCTTTAAGTTACTATATGCTTACCAATTACAGTACTTGAGTCACCTATAAGTTACTATATGCTTACCAATAACAGTACTTGAGTCACCTATAAGTTACTAGATGCTTACCAATTACAGTACTTGTGTCAGCTTTAAGTTACTAGATGCTTACCAATTACAGTACTTGTGTCAGCTTTAAGTTACTATATGCTTACCAATTACAGTACTTGTGTCAGCTTTAAGTTACTAGATGCTTACCAATTACAGTACTTGAGTCACCTATAAGTTATTAGATGCTTACCAATTACAGTACTTGAGTCAGCTTTAAGTTATTAGATGCTTACCAATTACAGTACTTGTGTCAGCTTTAAGTTATTAGATGCTTACCAATTACAGAACTTGTGTCAGCTTTAAGTTACTATATGCTTACCAATTACAGTACTTGTGTCAGCTTTAAGTTACTAGATGCTTACCAATTACAGTACTTGAGTCACCTATAAGTTATTAGATGCTTACCAATTACAGTACTTGAGTCAGCTTTAAGTTATTAGATGCTTACCAATTACAGTACTTGTGTCAGCTTTAAGTTATTAGATGCTTACCAATTACAGAACTTGTGTCAGCTTTAAGTTACTATATGCTTACCAATTACAGTACTTGTGTCAGCTTTAAGTTACTAGATGCTTACCAATTACAGTACTTGAGTCACCTATAAGTTACTAGATGCTTACCAATTACAGTACTTGTGTCAGCTTTAAGTTATTAGATGCTTACCAATTACAGTACTTGTGTCAGCTTTAAGTTACTAGATGCTTACCAATTACAGTACTTGTGTCAGCTTTAAGTTATTAGATGCTTACCAATTACAGAACTTGTGTCAGCTTTAAGTTACTATATGCTTACCAATTACAGTACTTGTGTCAGCTTTAAGTTACTAGATGCTTACCAATTACAGTACTTGTGTCAGCTTTAAGTTATTAGATGCTTACCAATTACAGTACTTGTGTCAGCTTTAAGTTACCATATGCTTACCAATTACAGTACTTGTGTCAGCTTTAAGTTATTAGATGCTTACCAATTACAGAACTTGTGTCAGCTTTAAGTTACTATATGCTTACCAATTACAGTACTTGTGTCAGCTTTAAGTTACTAGATGCTTACCAATTACAGTACTTGTGTCAGCTTTAAGTTATTAGATGCTTACCAATTACAGTACTTGTGTCAGCTTTAAGTTACCATATGCTTACCAATTACAGTACTTGTGTCAGCTTTAAGTTACTAGATGCTTACCAATTACAGTACTTGTGTCAGCTTTAAGTTATAAGATGCTTACCAATAACAGTACTTGTGTCAGCTTTAAGTTACTATATGCTTACCAATTACAGTACTTGTGTCAGCTTTAAGTTACTAGATGCTTACCAATTACAGTACTTGTGTCAGCTTTAAGTTACTAGATGCTTACCAATTACAGTACTTGTGTCAGCTTTAAGTTACTAGATGCTTACCAATTACAGTACTTGTGTCAGCTTTAAGTTACTAGATGCTTACCAATTACAGTACTTGTGTCAGCTTTAAGTTATTAGATGCTTACCAATTACAGTACTTGCGTCAGCTTTAAGTTACCATATACTTACCAATTACAGTACTTGTGTCAGCTTTAAGTTATTAGATGCTTACCAATAACAGTACTTGTGTCAGCTTAAAGTTATTAGATGCTTACCAATCACAGTACTTGCGTCAGCTTTAAGTTACTATGCTTACCAATTACAGTACTTGTATCAGCTTTAAGTTACTAAATGCTTACCAATTACAGTACTTGTGTCCGCTTTAAGTTACAAGATGCTTACACATGATTACAGTACTTGTGTCAGCTTTAAGTTACTAGAAGCTTACCAATTACAGCAATTGTGACAGCTTTAAGTTACTTGATGCTTACCAATTACAGGAACTGTGTCAGCCTAAAGTAACTCGATCGCTACCAATTACAGTAATTGTGTCAGCTATAAGTTACTTGATGCTTTCCAATTACAATACTTTAGGCAGCTATAAGTTATTCCATTCTTACCAATTACAGTATGAGTCACCCATAAGCAGGGATCATATTTTTTTCGGTTTTGTCATGGGGGTCATCAAAGACCGATTGAAAATCCCAAACAGTCGGTCCGATTCTGTTTGCTAAAATTCCCATGTCATGAAATCAATTACACACCGCACATGCTAACACACCCTTATGACATTCTTATCTCGATTAGGTGTGATAAACCATTCGCCGCAGTCTCTAAACCGGTCAGGACCAGTTTATTGCATGTCAGACCAAGAATCAAAAACGTGTGACCAGCGGATTAAAGACGCGTCCGAAATTAATGAGGGTGTTAAAAAAAAAATCAAACTGAAACAAGAGATGTGTTTGTCAGAAACACAATGCCCCCTAATGCGCCGCTTGTTTTTTGTTGTTGATCTTTGACCTTGAAGGATGACCTTGACCTTTCACCACTCAAAATGTGCAGCTCCATGAGATACACATGCATGCCAAATATCAAGTTGCTATATTCAATATTTCAAAAGTTATTGAAAAACTTTACTGTAAAAGTTTTGGGACAGAATGACGGAATGACAGACAGGCAAAAAACAATATACCCCCGATCATTCGATCCGGGGGCATAAAAATCGCAAAACAATTTATGAGACTTAAGGCCTGTGATGTACATATCGATTGTTTATCGGTGTCATTGTCTGTCTATTGATAGTTATCATTGTTAAAGCGATTTCTCTGTTTTGTCTGCTAATGTGACTGCGCGCACTGGTGTAATTATAATCGGTCTTCGACGTTGCATGTGATACAAAACAATATGTTGCGATTGTATAGTATTGTTATCACTGTAACCTGTAATAAATTTAATAAAATCTGAGATAGAAGTAAAAAACGATTCTAACACGGCACGTGAAAACTTTCACATAAACAAAGAAGAAAAACGTCAATGGGTTATTCTGAAATAATTATGGGCGGAGCTTATACCTTGAAAGCACGCACTGTAACTAAGCAAAACATGCTGCTACATTTTCCACCAGAGTAATACTCCAGTAATATAATTATGAATGAAAGTCGCGGATCTGTTCAACAGAACAGCCGAACGTTATTTTTATGGGCGGAACTTCACATAAAATAGTACACAAGAAAGAATATACATTGTACAAATCTTTAGTAAAAACCGTGTTAGAATCAAAATACTTCTCCTAATTTATGGTTTGTTGTTGAATAACCCACAACCTGAAGTTTAGATGCGTGGTTTCAAATCACTCGTGCTTTGCTCTCGTGATTTAATCCCTATGCATCTAAACTACATGTATCAGCCGTGGGTTATTTGACAACAAACTTTAATATACATGAAATATTTCTTAATTATTTGGTTTTGCTATTGTCAGTAGCCAACCTACGCACAGACATTTGTTTGGTTCAGTGCATGTTTGTAAGCTATTATCGAGTTGACATAAAGGATATTTGTTGGATCCGGTGGATTATCGATTTTAATTCACGAGTGATCATAGAAAATTATATTTTCAAGAATGGCGCAGCCACGAGTTAAAATATATCTTTTTTATGATCATGAGTGAATTAAAATCGATATTCCACCGAATCCAACAAATGTTCTTTTTATTTTATGCTTTTTTTTTTTACAGTTTATACATTGTTAAAGAGTTTTACTAAAGAATTTTGCTTGGATAATGATGTCATTTCGTCAAAAAATGACGTCATTTGACAGTAAACAGTGAAAATTATCGATAATTTTCACTGATAATTTTCACTCTTTGAAACAGTGAAATTATCAGTTTTAATTCACTGATATTTTGCTATAAACCACCGGAAAGCATAAAATAAAACAATTTAAAACATCGGACTTACACAGATTAATAATATTGACAACAATGAAAAAAGTCTGATAAAACCCCGGATAAAACAGCACACGAAACAACAATGAAAAAGCAAATAATAATACAGGTTGAGAAAACTCCGTATCTTCCGTTTAAAAAAAAAGAGTATATATTTTAACGTAATTTGTCATGATTTCGGATATACATTTTCAGATACCTTTTCCCCATTTACACCAAGACCAATTGATGTTGCGGGAAAATATGATCCCTGCCTATAAGTTATTCTTCACGTACAGTACTAGAGTAAGCTATAAGTTACTTGATTCTCACCATTTTCAATACTAGGGTCAGTTATAAGTTACCTGATGCTTACCAATTACAGTAATTGCATAAGCTTTAAGTAAGTTCATCTTTGACAACTAGAGTACTAGAGTCAGCAAGATGTTACTTGATCCTTATCAATTACAGTACTACAGTGAGCTTAAAGCCACACAAATTGAAATGAAAGTAAATTTTAGTATAAATATGAAACATATTTTATCTATGCCAATTAGAATATATCTGGTGGTTACAAAGTAGAAATACGTCTTTCTTTGCGCTTTAAAACTTAAAAATAATCGCGTTTGTCGAAATGAACATATATGTACACATGTATAGAAGTCCTACTTTCGGTTTAAAAATTAAAAAAAATAGTAAATTACTTGCTAACTAGGCTATAGATTTAATGACAATTTTGCACACTTTCAAATTGCATCTATATGTATTGAGTAACATGTATTTCATCTCAACGTGTGTGGCTTTAAAGTCACTTTATCCTTATCAATTACAATACTATAGTCAGCTACACCTATAAGTTACTTGACCCTTAACAATTGCAGTAATTGTGTTAGCTATAAGTTACTTGATCCTTATCAATAACAATACTATAGTCAGCTACACCTATAAGTTACTTGACCCTTAACAATTGCAGTAATTGTGTTAGCTTTAAGTTACTTGATCCTTATCAATTACAATACTATAGTCAGCTACACCTATAAGTTACTTGACCCTTAACAATTGCAGTAATTGTGTTAGCTTTAAGTTACTTTATCCTTATCAATTACAATACTATAGTCAGCTACACCTATAAGTTACTTGACCCTTAACTATGGAACGCCTTGACTGTCTTATAATACTAAAACTTGTGATATTACGTCAATCTGACTGTGCATGAATGCCTGTAACCATTATATATATGCATAATCACAATATATAAATACATAATGCTAATATATACATATAAAGCATTAATATATAAAGATATAATTTTCTTATATGTAGATAAAATGTAAAAATACACAGATACGAATGTATTATATACAGATAATTTTCCATTATATAAAGGCATTACTTCTTTATATGAAGGCAAAAGATCTTTATATGAATGCCTGTAACCATTATATATATGCATAATCACAATATATAAATACATATTATGAATACATACAGATAAAGCATTAATATATAAAGATATAATTTTCTTATATATAGACATATAATCTTCCATTACATAAAGGCATTACTTCTTTATATGAAGGCAAAATATCTTTATATAAATGCCTGTAACCATTATATATATGCATAATCACAATATATAAATACATATTTTGAATGCATAGAGATAAAGCATTAATATATAAAGATATAATTTTCTTATATATAGATGTATAATCTTCCATTATATAAAGGCATGACTTCTTTATACGAAGGCAAAAGATCTTTATATGCATGCCTTTAACCATTATATATATGCATAATCACAATATATAAATACATATTATGAATACATACAGATAAAGAATTAATATATAAAGATATAATTTTCTTATATCTAGATATATAATCTTCCATTTTATAAAGGCATTACTTCAATATATATGAAAGCAAAAGATCTTTATATGAATGCCTGTAACCATTATATATATGCATAAGCACAATATATAAATACATAATTTGAATATATAAATCATAAAGGCAGGGTTAACTGGCGATCATTATTATCCACATGTTTTTTGGAGAAAATGTGGGGATATTGTATTGATGTGCTTCTGTCCGTCTGTCGGTCCTGGCCACCTGCTCCTCCTACACTATTAGCACTTGAACCTTGAAACTTACATACATGGTAGCTATGAGCATATTTGCGACGGTGACAGTGAAGATATGGAGCTTGGGGCAGGGCCGGGTCAGAGATTTTCACTCATTTTTTTATGTTATTTTACATTAACTTCTTCATTTCTGCACCGATTTACTTCAAATTGATACTGAGCCTCTCTTATGACCCTAAAGTCAATCTCAACTATGCATGGCCAAATAACCAACCCTGGGGCGCCCCGGCCGTATAGGCCTAGCCCACCCAAAATTGCCTTTTACTATAATTTCTTCATTTCTATACTGATTCACCTCAAATTGATACTGAACCTCGCTTATGGCAATACGGTCAATCTCAGCTATGCATGGCCCCATAACAGACCCTAGGGCACCCCGCCCACATAGGCCACGCCCACCCAAAATTGCCTTTTATTATAATTTCTTCATTTCCATACCGATTCACTTCAAATTGATACTGAGCCATTACATTATATATATTACATTATATATATATATATATATATATATATATATATATATATATATATATATATATATATATATAATGTAGACGTGCAACTCGGAGCATGTAGTATTTTTTAATGAAACAATACATCTGCATTAATGCACACAATGAGATAGTATTGACACATTAAAACTATAGACAAAATACATAAATTTACGAATAATAAATTAAATTAATGTCGCTAATTGATTGGTTGTTATAACAAAATATTACCAGTGAATATGAATATGCTCGCACATTGCGTCACTTGATTTACGCATGTTAAATGGGAATCATATCCCATCCGAAAATTCAGTTTTCATAAGCGCTTGCGTAAAATGGCGACGTTTGTGTTTATAAATTCTTAAACACATTAGCATCAATACTGGTCATATTTTGGTTTTGAACATTGAAATTGGTATTTGTTCATATTCTAGTTTTGTTTTCATTTTTTTAACACAACACACAATTTATTTGGTCCGACAATGTCGGGAATAATACAGGACTTCGGCAAATTTTATCGCAAATGTCCGAGGTCCGATGTCTTTCGCATGGGTTGCCACTTGGGGAGCATTTGCAACGTCTTTCAACTGACATAAAAGAGTATTGGCTTTTAAATGGCAATGGACTCGAGTGCCTCTTTAAGCCAAAGACTTTTAATTAAAACAGTCATATTTGTTGAATTGAAATCCCCCGCCAAATGAATTTTGTTTACGGATGGGTGCAAATCCCTTTATATACAGAGTAATCATAAAAAATAATTAAGTGTAGAATAATTGTTTACAATTGTTGCAATTCTCCACATTAATATCTATACAGTAATGAAGTTTCATGTTGAAATCTTGTAGAGCATCTGAGATATTGCCTTGAAAAGTTACATTATTCAAAAACAGCAAAGAGCAATAACTCTTAGTTAAGAAAGACTAGGGTTATGGTTCTTGTGCATGGCACTTCTTCCCATTGATTTCTATACTCCAATAAAGTTTTATTGTTGGATCATATCTGAAATATAGCTCTGAAATATCATACAAAAACAACAAATGGCAATAACTTTTATTAAAGAAAGTGTAGGGTTATGGTTCTTCTGCATGACACTTCTCCTAGTTGATATCCACGCATGAAGTTTAATTATGATATCTTATATATTTTATGAGATAAAGCCCTTACAAGTTTTGTGACAGACAAACAGACAGACTTACAGACTGACCATGCCAATTTTATATTCCTCAGCCTTTGGCAGGGGGATAAAAATTGAGCAAAAATAAAATGTATTAAAACTAAAAAGAGTAATACCTATTACTGCACCAACCTTTGTAGTAGGGACTATATTTAACTGCAACTTCTTGTCTACAAGACTGGCCCCGGCCTCAGATAGGTATCCCTGGTTGGGAACCAAACAACTGCGTCCAAAACAGCATGGGCAACACAGCTTGTGCAGCCATTTTGTCCACTTTGGGTTCAATTGGCCATAGGGTTCCTCATCTTTGGGTTTAAATACTGCAATGATTTTCTGAAAGAAATAACATGTTAATGTCAAGGATGTAAGAATATTAGATCCTGCTACGTGAAATAGAAAATATTTTACTTTTAATTGAGTATATACAATTTCTTAAAAATAGATACACTTTGATGAATAGAAAATTACAACAACAGTTTAGAAGTATTAGAAAACATACAAAAAGAGCTTTATGTAAATAATTTTCAGCTAAACATCAGAAAACTCCTTAAACTCAAAGAATACAAAACATGTACACTGTTAGGATACACTATTAGTCTAGCTGTCTTCCTATTACACAATATTTCAATTCTGCAACAAATTCCTGTAACCATGTCGGAATCAGCATAAAACTGTTCATTATAAATTTAATTGAAGCAAACAATATTCTATTGATGGCATCATCTAATGATTTTTAATTAATTTAATATAACATGTTCCCTCAGATTCATTGTTTGGTTTAAATTAAATTGCACGAATAAAATGTTTAATACACTACATTATTGACAGTTCTAACTCCACAACATGCATTAAATACATGTATATCTCAAACAATAATTCACTTTAATGCTAAATGATATTATGTGTGTTATCAGCAACTTATTAAGGGGAAAAAATGTGAAAAAAACTGAAACTCATGCACACTGCCTCATCATGTACACTTATTTGTATTTTATGGAAAACGTGTAATTCAAATGTTCATGTCCTTTGGCAACAAAAATTAATGTTATGTATGCTTCAATGCAACATTTTGAAAGGCTTTTATTGTGGAATCTTGTTGTCACTGATAAGCCTCTTTACAGGCTAATCCGGGACGACAATTAATGCTCATGCAATAAGCCCCATTTCCCAAGACCGTGGCTTGTTTAATATTGATAGCAAAAAATGCCACCAGACCAGGGATTTTTTTTCTCAATTTAAAAAAGTGTCGGTACCGTACCAATTGGGAAAAATTATCGCGAAAAAAAAAACTGGCATTGGGAAATTTGGCTCCTGAAATCTTCAGATTGGGAATTATGTTTTTTTTAATTGCTTGGTAGTAATTTCTCATACTAATTCAAATAGTCATTTAGATGCATTTTGGCTTGAATGTTCAGTTTCAGTTCTCATTCAATTAAATTGTTACTTGCAGATAATGCACTTTTGGACTAAAATTGACGAAATTTTTCCTTCCTTTTGAGATTTTTTCTACGGCACTTGTGAAATTTGTAGTTTTTCCACAATTGGGAAATTATTTGTACTTAAAGATGCTCATAAAGTCCAACAAGGGACAAAATTGTCACAAAACCAGGTTTTCATTGTGAAAAAAAAATCTGATAAAGGGAGAAAACTCAAACTGAACTTTTGAAATGAACAAACAAAATTAACCCCCTTTGTAAGTTTGTTTTAAAAAAAAATCTATTTTTAGTCGTGGCGACCTTGACATTGGAGATATTGACGTGATTCTTTCGTGCGACACACCGTCCCATGATGGTGAACAAATGTGCCAAATGATTTTAAAATCTCACAATGAATGACATAGTTATGGCCAGGACAAGCTCATTTATGGCCATTTTTGACCTTTGAACTCAAAGTGTGACCTTGACCTTGGAGATATCGACGTAATTATTTCGCGCGACACACCGTCCAATGATGGTGAACAAATGTGCCAAATGATTTTAAAATCTGACAATGAACGACATAGTTATGGCCCAGACAAGCTTGTTCCGCCCGCCCGCCAGCCAGCCAGCCAGCCCGCCCGCATTCGCCAATCTAATAACCAGTTTTTTCCTTCGGAAAACCTGGTTAAAAACCAACCAAACATCTTTCATCAAGACATGCAACTGTGTCATGAGAACTGCTGATGCTGCTCATAATTGATCATCATTTAGATGGCAGTTTTTCCTACAAAACCCTACACATAAAACATTACAAGTTTAGTGTATTTCTTCTAAAAAACAAACAAAAAGTGTAGTTATACAGTAGTTAAGAGTAAATTCTGGCTGGCGATAAGAACTGTATTTCTCAATGTATGGTTAACATTTTGAAGAAAACCACAAAAAGTATTTTGAAACAAGTTCTGTAAGTTCTAAATGCCACCAAAAGTACTTTTCTGACCCTTAAGTGTTTTCTTGACATTCAAGTCCTCCACTGAAATACAGAAATGAACTTTCGATCTTATCATTTTTGTACTTTCAATTTATATTTGTGCGCAAGAACAATAAATAAGGGAAATAACTGCATAGTTATCAACTGTTTATGGTCTGTACACTCTGCATTTCCTCTCAAAACTGTATTATTAGTTACACTGTTAGTCACTGACGGTGAATGGGATATACACCCTCAGTAATTTTCGCTCTCGTATGGTATTTAAATACTGAGGGTGTATATCCCATACACCGCCAGTTACTAACGGTGTAACGATTATATCTCAACCAACTACTCGACTACTTGGGTAGTATGGAAATTACTCCATGGGCACGTGACGGCTCTAAGCCATTCAGATCAGGACATTTTTGTAAGAGTTGAGATATATCATTATACAAAGCTTCATTTGAATCACTTTAATAATTAATCAGTTATGATCTGCACATTATAATTATCCAATTTAATTTTGTAACACACCATATAATGCATTAGAAATATACCAAGGGCAATAACACAAACAACTAAAAAGAAAATTAAAGTTTTGTAACTTTGCAAAATTTGGACTCTCTGACTTAAGTCTAAGCCCAAAAGTAGGTCGCTTTCAAGGTCAAACTGAGCTCAGGTGTTGCACATGTGTTAAGAATGTTCATAGATAACATCCATGCAAGCACCAAAGCTTAGTAACAAGAAGTATTAATGTTACACAAAACCTGTCATTTGGGTAAACCAAGACTTTGGACCTTCGGAATCAGTTTCAGTCAAAAAGTAGGTCAAGGTCAAAATGAGGTCAGGTGATGTGGGTGTTTTCAAAGAGTTAACATACATGCAATCATCAAAGCTTTGTAGAATTATTAATTTTATACTTAACATGTCATTTAGAATTAATTTCATAATGTATGACAAATGTAATGACAGAGCAATGTATGGACGGAGGAACAAAACAACAGACAAATCACTATTATGTCTCTTGGCATAAGTAGCTGCCGGTGGCCTAAAAATGCATCACGATGTCAGATATACTCACTCCAAGTCTATTATAAACAAAGTAACATCCACTGCTTCCCTTCTCACTGAGTTTTGGTTTCTGACCGAGATCCAGGGCAAGCTCGGTTTCATACACGACCTGAGCATAAGTTTCCTCGCAACTTTCAAAAATATTCCCATACGGTGACGAATACGTCTTTAGGTCAATCTTACACTCCATGGCTTGGTACAGATCAGGTCCTGAATCCTGTCTTTGCACTATGTGAATCATGTCTGTTTCCATGGCTAATATGTATACACGTAAGCTGATCTTTCATAAATTCACACAGAAAGTTTCTTTCTTTCCAATAGTAAAGTCATTCCTGTAGTTTTGACTTAAATCCTTTACTTGGCATTTTTTTAAAGTCCTTTTTGGTAACTATCAATTATTGCTTTGTAAATTCATATTAATTTTCCATCTGGAAAATACAGGTTATCAAGTGTACTTTTTTGCGTAAATCCCATATGGGTGCATAATATATAAACCATGACAAAACTTTGAACCTGCTCAATATCTTTTTGTTTTTAACTGAATTAACTGATTACAAAAGATTGACAAACTATGCTCTAAAAATTATTTTCCAACACCAAAACCCACAACAAGGTGAAATTGATATCAACCCAAGATACACATATGGTAACCACTGTGTCATTATAATCTTGTATGACATCCCACTACAGCACACATAAACACATGCATTTTGACGAGAACATTATATTTGTTTCGTATTAAAAACAAGGGGAGTATCTTTGTTGCACAAGTGCTAATAAACTAAGTACAGTTAACTTCAACCGGATGGGCATTAATTATCCACATATGTGTAATGTAAACACTTCATTAGTTATGAAAACTTCTTCCTGGAACTTGTTAGCTGTCAATGAGGCTAATTGGTTTTATACATTTTGATTAAAAATAAAGCCTGATTTAACAATTTGTTGGTTTTGCAAAATGGAAGTTTTTCTTTGAATTTTTTTTCCCTTATAGGCTTAAAACTGCAAGCATACCTGGGTCATCCTTACTTTTTTTGTATTATTCATGCATGTTGTTTTTTTGTAAGCATAAATATTGAGTTATATCCATAGCTTTCATTACAATAATGCGGAAATTATTCTTTTGACCCACGCAGGAAGAAAAAAACTTCCTGTATGTACTTTATTCACAGAACAATATGCTTTCATTTCAGTACATTACAATTACATCCCTGTAGAAGACTTGAAGCCCATTTTTATTTTTTTTTTAACAAAAGAATAACAAATTAAGAAATCAAATATGTGAATTGAGCCATGAATAATTATCTAGCCATATATAATCAATACCGAATTGTCATAAATCATTTAACAAGAGGGCCAAGATGGCCCAAGTTTGCTCACCTGAGAGGAGTCGGTTCATTTAATCTTTACCAAATGTCAAACTTGACCTAGATACATGTATTGTCCAGACAAACATCCTGGTCAAGTTTCATAATTATTTCATCTGCCAGTCATGATCAATGTACCTATGAAGTTTCATGATCATAGGCGAAAGCATTCTTGAGTTATCATCCGGAAACTATTTTTCTAAGTTGAGTCACCGTGACCTTGACAGCCATTGTGTGAATCCATTTTTAGGCACTGTGACCTTGACCTTTGACCTAGTGATCTGATAATCAATAGGGGTCATCTGCGAGTCATGATCAATATACCTATGAAGTTTCATGAACCTAGGCATAAGCGTTCTTAAGTTATCATCAAGAAACCATTTTACTATTTCAGGTCACCGTGACCGTGACCTTTGACCTAGTGACCTGAAAATCAATAGGGGTCATCTGCAAGTCATGATCATTGTACCTATGAAGTTTCATGATCCTAGGCATAAGCGTTCTTGAGTAATCATCTGGAAACCATTTTACTATTTCGGGTCACCGTGACCTTGACCTTTGACCTAGTGACCTGAAAATTGATAGGGGTCATCTACGAGTCATGATCAATGTACCTATGAAGTTTCATGATCCTAGGCCTAAGCGTTCTTGAGTTATCAACCAGAAACCATTTTACTATTTCGGGTCATCGTGACCTTGACCTTTGACCTAGTGACATGAAAATCAATAGGGCTTATCTGTGAGTCATGATCAATGTATCTATGAAGTTTTAATGATCCTAGGCATATGCGTTCTTGAGTTATCATCCGGAAACCATCTTACTGCTTTGGGTCACCATGACCTTGACCTTTGACCTAGTGACATTAAAATCAATAGGGGTCATCTGCGAGTCATGATTAATGTATCTATGAAGTTTCATGATCTTAGGCATAAGCGTTCTTGAGATATCATTCTGAAACCATTTCACTATTTTGGGTAATCGTGACCTTGACCTTTGACCTAGTGACCTGAAAATCAATAGGGGTCATCAGTCTGCAAATAATGATCAATGTACCTATGAAGTTTCATGTTCCTTGGCATAAGCGCTCTTGAGTTATCATCCGGAAACCATCTGGTGGACGGACGGACCGACATGAGCAAAACAATATACCCCCTCTTATTCGAAAGGGGGGGGGGGGGGGCATAATGAGAAAACTGCCCCACTCCCAGCAGCCATGTTATTTAACTGACCGGAACCATTTTTGAACTCAACTCTTGTATCAAGGAAACAAATGTTCTGAGCAAATTTCATGAAAATTGGGCCAAAAATGTGACTTCTGCTGTGTTCACGTTTTTACTATATACAAATAGAGAAAAATGCCCCGCCCACTGGCGGCCATGTTTTTTCACCGATCCTGACCATTTTCAAACTCGTCCGAGATATCAATAAATCCAAAGTTTTTACCAACTTTTATGATGATTGGGCAAATATTGTGACTTCTAGAGTGTTTACATGGTTTCTCTATAGCCAATTAGGGAAAACTGCCACTACACTACGCGACCTGTGATTTTTGTCGCGATTCTCACATCACCGCAATCGATGCAATGTGACAAATCACGGTGATTCCGAGCGATAAGAAAATTTGGGTGATGTCTCGGCGACTCCACAGTGACCGTCGCGCGATGTATCTCGCTCTTACGCAATCAGCACGAATCACCGCGAACCGCCGTGGTTCACCTTTTTAAGCGATTTACGTTGAGGGTTACACTAACATGTACATGTAACATATATGTATACACTTACATTATACATTGCAATAAAAAAGATTTTGTTGTTGTTGTATACAATGGGCGTATTAGCTAAAATACTCCTGTTCCGACATGAACTTGATGAAGTAATGTCGGAAGCTTTAACGGCTCCTAATTAATATAAAGCGCAGAATGACCATACAATAATTATTGAACATAACATGTAAACATTATTTAACTAATTGCATTAGCAGAATGTTTATTAAAACTTACAAGCAATTATATTCCAGGCCCGAATACACCACCACTGTTCAAATTCCATATTGTTGCCATATACATGTAGCACAGTGTAAATTGAAAGTTGCTTTGTTTTGTCATTGGTCGGTTATAAAGACCTTGTTTCTCTATACATGGTATTTGATTAAGACGAAACTAATAATTTTGTACTTTACGAGAAATATGATATATATAAGTTTTCCATTTAAACTTTGATCTTACTGTGTGTGTTTATTGACGTTATTAATTATGTTAAGACTCATTTTTGCATTTCATTAAGAATAATAACGTGTAGCCCTTTTGTTAACAGTGTTTAGCAAAATATTCGCGTCTTAAGACACGGAAAATTGTTTAAGTAACACTTTCATTTAAAGGTTAAATGTAATCGGTAGATTACGTCTAATTATTTGGACTAAATTATGCTATACTTATTTATTATCTGTTTCAGGCTCCAATGCGGATAACTTGTGTTACTCGCGATACTTTCCGAGCGTTGTACATGTACATACATTCACAATGCTTGATAAGCCGGAAATACATAACTGTTCTATTTTTAAGTATATGTTATTATGACATCATGTTATATAATATTTTGTTATAACATCATTGCCTATATATTAAAGCCATTAAACATTGTGTTTGTTTTGCTAAAAAAAAACGAGTATATCAACATAGCACTTAGCGTTCGCAGAGTTCAATAAATTTGATGATGATGTATAATGTACATGCATTTCTCTGGGTTTTCACGCCCAAAACAAAAAAAAACCCTCAACATTTGATTTTTTATTGTGTACTGTCCAGCAGGTGATAGCGTTTGTTCTAGTGTCTAATTGGCACTCTTTGTACGTGTTCAAACTGTGAAAAGATGTGACAATCACAGAAACAACAGGATGGCACTGCCAATTAAGTGCGAGAATGGATCAAAGGGCATTGACAAAAAATAACAGTTTACTAATGCATTTATTTTTGGCGTTTACTCAGATGGTCTTTCACAACAAAAAAACTATACAAGTCAAGGTATTATGTTTCACTTCTATCAGTAACGATACGGATACGGCGTGTTTGATTTGAAATGACTTTAAAAGAAATATCAAATTGATGGCGACATAATTGTTTTAAAAATACCAAAGAAACATTTAACCAAAATCAACAGAATTCAATGTTCTCTGCGCTACACAGTTTGTATAAAAAAAACAAATACTTGCATGCTTGTATACCTTGACCTTGTACATTGCTGCATAATTTTCGCGCTCTTTTGTCGGGAAATATACATGATGACTACATTGGAAGCATTTGTAAACGTCGTGTTAACATTAAAACATCGTGTGTTTCGGATTATAAATTATTATTCTCATTTGGGAATTTAACGGAACATTTATACTTATGGTATATTTGTTTTGAATTGAATATTAATTTGTTATAACGATTTACGTGTCGAAAAAATGTTGTGATAACATTATGCATTAATAGCACAATTTCCAGGAGGAAAATGTTTTTTACATGAAGGCGTATGACGCAATAAAACATATTTTTGTAAGATCGTATTGCATTCAATCTAAATTTAAATACGCTGGTCCAATAAAAGCTGTGTCCCACTTTATGCACTGTACTCTTTACACTTCTGAAAAATGGCGTAGTCATATGGTTGTGTTAATGAAATTCTAAAACATATTTACCGACATAAATGTTTAAGATTATTTTTTCTTAAGTGATGTTGTAATTATGTTGGATAATTTGATAATTGTGAACATTAGAAAAGCGTTATGTATACAGTTATCGATACAATTCGGTTTATATGCATGAATTGGCTAATCATCGATGTCACCGATATTCACTGCGATCACGGCGAATCGCGGCGAATCACGGCAAAATATTGAGGGGAATCAGCGCGAAGATTATCTTGCTCTCGCGCGACGGCGGAGTGAGGAATCACGTGAAATCGCGGCGATTTTCCACTAAAAAAGCAAACTGTCCGCCTTGACTCCGCGAATTAGGCAACAATCACGGGTTGCGTAGTGTATATACATATGGAGAAAAATGCCCCGCCCACTTGCGGCCATGTTTTTTCACCGATCTCGATCATTTTCGAACTCGTCCGAGACATCAATTGAACAAATGTTTTGACCAACTTTCATGATTATTGGGCAAATATTGTGACTTCTAGAGTGTTTACAAGGTTTCTCTAAAGCCAAATAAGGAAAACTGCCCCGCCCACTGGCGGCCATGTTTTTCAACAGATCGGAACCACTTTTTAACTCAACCAAGATATCATTATGACAAACATTTTGACAAAGTTACATGAAGATTGGACATGAAATGTGACTTTTACAGTGTTTACAAGGTTTTTCTTTTTTTTTGACCTAGTAACCTAGTTTTTGACCCGGCATAACCCAGTTTCGAACTCAGCTGAGATTTCATTGGGACAAAGCTTCTGACCAAGTTTCATTAAGATGAGACAAGAAATGTGGCCACTAGAGTGTTTACGAGCATATGTTAACGGACTAACGGATGGACGGAAATACGACGGACAAAGACCGGTCACAAAAGCTCACCTGAGCAATCAGGTGAGCTAAAAAGCAACTTAGCTTATTAAAAACATTAACCTGGTATCAAATTACATGATAACTGATCTAAATTTAAAATCATATCTACCGTAAACAAAATCAAATCATAATGTTAATAAGAAAATGAGGAAGACAAACAGTCACACAGTAAATCACATCTCACTACATCAAAAACATTGTCACTATTATGTTTGTCTAAATCCACACTCGATCATGAGTAAGTATTACTGAATGGAACAGTTGTGTGTATACATGTATATAACTGAACAACCCAATCAAAACACTGTGTACAAAATCAACACTATAAATATCCTGACTTGAATGATTTTAGTATAAATATCAACTATTCTGAACTGTTAGTAAAATTGGTTTGTACTGTAAGTTAACCCACTAATCAATACCAGTATACTAGCTGGCAGACATCATACTGTCATGTTTACAACCATTAACATCCAATTTTACGAATACCTTATACTCAATACTTATTATTTCATTGATTACTTGTGTAATTAATTAGTTATTTTACAGTACTTTTACATAATTTGTAATTTTGCATGGTCACATATATCTTAACCTGGCCTTTAAAATTAAAAGCAAATAAAGATGAATGGTTTGTATTATTCATCCACATGGAACAAATGAATTTTTATTTTTTTTTCACATAAAAACAATGTTTAATTTGACACCATTCGCATTATGTATGGTACTTTTTCATCCCCATTAGTTTTCCTATAAACAGTGGTGTATATCAAAGCTAACATACAGCCTAATAAGTACACAAAAGTACACTAAACTTTACTAGGTTACATTACACTAAATCATTTTGTATCCCTCCGTGGTCCGGGCCATTCGAAAGTAGTGCCTATTTCTAAAGAGTTCCTTTTCTCTTCGGTATTAAAAGCAATTTAGCGATGGCACCCATGCTTTTTGTGATTATTTCCTGCATCCTGTGTGTGTCTGCAACATTTAGGCACATTTCATTGGGGATTACGTTGAAAGATGACTGTTTGGGGTGCGTTTATTGAAGTACAGGGCTTTTGTAGAAATTTCACTTTCGAAACTCTGTTTTCCGAAGGGGCTTGCCTTTGAGCGAATTTTACTTTCTTAGAAGTTGCAAGATTATATATTTTTGACTGCATTTATTGGAAGAGGACAGATTTATCTTTAAAATGATACCGGTCTTACAAAATTTGATATATAGGAGATACAAGAAAAATGCTTTGAAAGTTGGCAGTTTTATAATGGGACCCTATGGGAAATGGAATTAGTGTAATATAACCTACTATCATAATTCTACACTTGTCAGGCAGTTATGTCCCTTATCAACCAACATGCCACTACTATATCAGTTCAACGTGGACTCTGTACACTTCCACCATATGGCAACAATAGAATTTATTTTACAGTAGTTCCACAATAACATTCCACACTTAAAGCTACTTAACAATTTTGATATCAGCTTTTGTATCAGATTAAGAACTTTTGTAACCAGTTCATTTAATAGTAGAAATGTATCCCAAAGACAGAATTCATTAATATCCATGCTAATTGGGACTGATCACATGAAAAGTTTTGGATGAACAGACAGACACCTTCTGGTCATTACCTTTGGAGAAGCGTTACGCTCCATTGCCCTACACCATTTTTCCAATGACAATATCATACAAATGTAAATTTATTATGTACAGTAAAATGTTTTAAAATACAAGATTTAAGCACTATGTTATATCCTTCAAGCACTTGGTATTCATATTTCATGTAAAATATATTCTTTATGATAAAATAATTTTTTATTCAGTAATTATGTGTCATTAAACACATTTAATGAACACTTTAATTTAACTTCTAAACTTCAATATGAACAACATTTTTAATTCAAAATACTTCAAGATCATGTATCTGCATAACGATGTACATGTACAAGTAGTACCAGCTTTTCACACTCACACATTAACAATGCATTTTCTGAATATACAGTTAATATGAAATTCACCACAGAATCACAACAAAACATCAAGTACTCCACAGAAGTCAACATGTTATCTCTGACACATTAAAAGCCATGTAAACACTGGTTAAGCAATCTTAAAAGCCTGAGAGCATGGACTCTTTATCTCTCAAAATAATGCCAGCCCTGTGTAAATGATTTCAGTATTTCCTCCCTTTTATCAAAGGCCAGTTGGATTGTCAATCTATATCGTAATTTGAACACAGTTTCCTATTCACACTAACGTGAGTCTATCACAATAAAACAACCAGGACAGCCTGTTTTCCAATACTGTCTCCTACACAAGGACACATCACATTCTTATTTCCCTTGGCATTATTACATTTGCAATCCCAGACAAAGCAGATCGCTTACATCGCATTCAGTCAAGTAAGCTGTCACATAATCAAAACTTTTTTCTTCCGCGAGTAGTGGTTGATATATGCTGTCATCTTCTGGTAAAATTTAAACCAATAATTCAGTTTTCCACGAAAAACTTTATCGTTTCACTGCTATGACTTTTTTCCCATAACAAAATCATGCTGTTTTTTCCCACATAATAGAAACAAGAAATATCTTTAAAAAGACAAACGGCGTTGATGTTGTAATGTTTGCGACCATTGAAAAGAGATGGAATGAAGCGACCATGTATTTTAATGAAGGCAGTGAGTGATAATAAGATAATATAGTTTACTATATTAATAAATAAGAAATGAAGAACAAGAAGAGGTGAAATTGTATGTTTTATGTCAATAAGTATTGTAATGACTAGGTTTTCATAATTGAATGAGTAATACATTAGTTTCAATAGGAAAAGAAAACATATTCACCACTGAAAGCTATGAACATAATGTTGGAATTAAATAAGAGATTATGACTTGTGTTATACATGTAATGTGTAAAGATGTTAGTAGAATGTAAACATAAAAGACTCAATATTGCAAGCATCATAGTGATATGAATTTTTTGCAGAAAGACAGAACTTTATATAAAAAATGAACAAAACAAAGTACAAAGAAACATGTTTACACTAATAAACGCAAATATGGATTAGAATAAATCAAAGACAGATTTATTTCCAATACTTATATATTTCCTTAGTATCGTGGGCTACCGCCCCCAAACCCCCACTTTGTCGATAGTGGTAAACAACTGTGTACCGGTAAAGTGCATCTAGCCTGTTTTTGTAGTGTTTAGTGTGACCAGCTACGGCATATAAACAAAACTTAAAGCTTCTTTTAATAGTAGAGACATGTGATTAATGCTATACTGCTTCGTAAACTAAGGAGAAACGTTTCAATGTCATGTTTAGATGATGTTTTGTATCATGACAGTTTTTAATTTATTGTCATTTACATGTTATTTACAATATATTCATATTTCAGTTCAAATGATATGCATCCAATGTTTATGGTGATTTTTGTATTATTAGCCAATGAACAATTCCGATTTATTCATGTGGGACCTATCATGAATGAAGGTCATCTAAGGTCAAAAGTGACGTTAAACAGCTACGCCAAAAAAAGAAGGCTTTTTCCTAACAAATTATAATCGAACATTTTCTCCCAAAACAAAAAACAAACAAGGGCTGTTTGTAAAACATGCATGCCCCCCATATGGTCAGTTGTAGTGGCAGCCATTGTGTGAATACGTTTTTTGTCACTGTGACCTTGACCTTTTACCTAGTGACTTGAAAATCAATAGGGGTCATTTGCAAGTCATGATAATTGTACCTATGAAGTTTCATGATCCTAGGCATAAGCGTTCTTGAGTTATCATCCGAAAACCATTTTACTGTTTTGAGTCACTGTGACCTTGACCTTTGACCTAGTGACCTGAAAATCAAAGGGATCATCTGCCAGTCATGATCAATGTACCTATGAAGTTTCATGATCCTAGGCAGGGTTTTTTTTTGGCCCGATTTTATAGCCGAAATTCGGCTATATTCCCAATCGCAAAAAGTATACTTTTTTCTTAACCAACTATTTAATTTTCTCAGTATAAGAAGGGCACATAATTCTGTCAAAATGCATGCCAGAGTTATCTAACTTTGCCTGCCCAGTCTACTCATGATAGTAAGTAAGTGTACCAAGTTTGAATGCAATAGCTTTGATACTTTATGAGAAAAGTGGACCTAAACACAAAACTTAACCGGACGCCAACGCCAAGGTGATGACAATAGCTCATAACTTTTTTTCAAATGACCTTGACCTTTGACCTAGTGACCTGAAAATCAATAGGGGTCATCTGCCAGTCATGATCAATGTACCTATGAAGTTTCATGATCCTAGGCATAAGTGTTCTTGAGTTACCAACCGGAAACCATCTGGTGGACGGACATATGGACCAACATGTGCAAAACAATATACCCCCTCTTCTTTGAAGGGGGGCATAATAACAAATCATACAATTCCCCCCTCCCAAGAATTTTTTTTTAAGGCAAAACAGTCGCTGAAATAGCATGATGATTGTCACACACATTGATCAGGACTTTCAAACACCAATGTTGTTTTTTTCAAAATTTTAGAATGAGGCTGGGCTCTTTGGATTGAAAAAATTGGCGTCGTTTTGACTAAAATTGTGTGTAAAACCTTTACCACTTAAGATACATATTTATATGCATTTGTAGTCCCTTAGAAAGATCAATTTAATTAAAGACCTTTCTTATTAGATTCAAGTTTTAAAGGCTTCAATTCGAACCCTTAGATACTGAAAAGCAGCAAACAGCATAAAACCTAAACAGACTGCGAGTTCTGGTTTTATGCTGGTTGCAAAAGCCATTTTCACTTAGCTTCTTATGGGGGAAAGGGTTCATAAACAAAAAGCTGATAGTTATCAACAGCAAGAGGGCCGAAGCCCTAAGGTGCTCCCCTGAGACCCCAAGGAACTTATCTGTTCTGAGCAGGTTCTGTCACAAGGTTTCACAATTTTGAACTCAGCAAAAATATAAAGAGTTGATTTTATGTTTTGAGCGAGTTTCGCATAGAGTGGGTAGAAATGAGACCTCTAGAATGTTCAAATGGTTTGAATACAGCAAAATAAGGAAAAACTTGTGGCGGTCAATTTTTCCAATTGAACAATGTGTCAATCATCCGAGAAATCATCAGAATAAATGCTCAAAGCAAGTGTCATAACATGGCACAAACAAATATGACTTCTAGAGTGTAAAATAGCTTTTTCTTTAATTTGACCCAGTGACCAAGCTTTTCACCCCATATAATCTAGTTTCTTACTCATTATAGAGATATTGTTGGAACTAATGCTCTTAACAAAGTTCAAGAAAATAAATGTGGCCTCTACAGGGCTCACAAGCTTCTTATTAAATTTGACCAAGTAACATGTTATTTATCCAGCAAGTTCCACTGTTGAAAAAGCCTTGTTTTTGTTTTTAAATCTTGGGCAAAAATATGGCTCCATTTCCAATGTCAACAAGCAATGTGTTTGTAAAACACTATGTCCCCATATATATGACCTTTAACCTTAAAAGATGACCTTGACCTTTCAGCACTTAAAATGTGAAGCTCCATGAGATACACATGCATGCCAAATATAAAGTTGCTATCTTCAATATTGTTAAAGTTATGGCAAATGTTAAAGTTGGGGCAAACAAACACACAAAGCCACAGCAAAAAAATATGTCCCCCACTTTAGTGGTGGGGGACATAGAAAGTGTATATTTATCCAAATTGAAAGGCTCTAAAAAACAAGAGATGTGTTTGTCAGAAACACAATGCCCCCTATTGCGCCGCTTTGAAGCCATGAATTTGACCTTTGACTTTGAAGGATGACCTTGACATTTCACCACTCAAAATGTGCAGCTCCATGAGATACACATGCATGACAAATATCAAGTTGCTATCTTCAATATTCAAAAAGTTATGACCAAACTTGAACGAAGGTAAAAGTTTAAGGAAAGAACAAGAGCTGTCACCATAGGATGACTTATGCCCCCTATAAACGCTTGATAGAAGTTATGAGCTTTTTTCGAAACCTAAACGCAGATTTCGAAACCTAAACGCGGACCCTAAGTACAAGGTCAAGGTCACAGGGGTCAAAATTGGTGTGCGTATGGAAAGGCCTTGTCCATATACACATGCATACCAAATATGAAGGTTATATCTCAAGGGACATAGAAGTTATGAGCATTTTTCAAAACCTCAACGCAGATTTCGAAACCTAAACGCGGACCCTATCTTCAAGGTCAAGGTCACAGGGGTAAAAATTTGTGTGCATATGGAAATTCCTTGTCCATATACACATGCATACCAAATATGAAGGTTATATCTCAAGGGACATCGAAGTAATGAGCATTTTTGAAACCTAAACGCAGATTTTGAAACCTAAACGCGGACCCTAAGTTCAAGGTCAAGGTCACAGGGGTCAAAATATTTGTGCGTATGGAAAGGCCTTGTCCATATACACATGCATACCAAATATGAAGGTTATTACTCAAGGGACATAGGAGTTATGAGCATTTTTCTAAACCTAAACGCAAAGTGTGACTGAAAGACGGACAGACAGACAGACGGACAGTCCGATCACTATATGCCCCCTTTTCTTCGAAAGGGGGCATAAAAATACAATTATATTTGACCTTTGACCTTAAAAAAGGATGACCTTGACCTTGACTTTTCACCACTCAAAATGTGCAGCTCAGTAAGATACACATGCATGCCAAATATGAAGTTGCTATCTTCAATATTGCAAAAGTTATCAAACTTTAACCAAGGTTAAAGTTTTGGGACACACACATACAATAAATGAATGACAGACAGACAGACAGGCCAAAACAATATACTCCGATCTTTCGATCCAAGGGCATAAAAACGTTCTGAGCTAATTTCATGATGATTGGGCAATAAATGTGGCCTGTGTTCACTAGCCTTTTTTAACATACCTTGAGACCTATTGTTGACCTCAAATAATCCCAGTTTTGACTTTTGTCATTTTTTCATCTGCAAAATTGTCCTTACTAAATGTTATGAAGATTCTAGCAATAAATGTGGTCTCTAGAGTGTTCACAAGCTTATTTCTTTTTTTCCTTGTGGCCTAGTTTAATTAGACCAAGGGCTATACATGTAGATAACTTTTGGGGTATATTGGGTAATCAACCCCTGTTTTTGACAACAATAGGGTTTTTGTAAATTCGATAGTTTTAGCAAAAATTTTCACCCCCTACTTTTAAGCTTAATTGAATTTTTCACCCCCGTTTTTTTTTAGCTCAATTGGGTAATTTAGGGAAATGACATATATATTATACTAAAAATCTACTAAGGTTACTATTTTATTTATACAAATGGAATTCAAAAAGGTACCTTAGTCCAACTTGTTGACGCTCTCAAATATTAAGCTACTTTTTTATTGGTAATATTTGGAGCCGAGCGTACAACCGGAGAAGGACCAAAACAATGGTGGAAAGTTTTCCTTCTTTGTCTTTATTGTTGCGCAAGGATTTTGTGAGCAACATTCAATCCCCGATATCGGACACTTAATATCAACGGATTGCAATAATATTTACATGATACCTGTGAAGATAATTCATTTCTCGATAATGATCCGTAAAAATTATGTAATGACACTTTGAATTTTGCACGCCTAAGCAATTTAAATCCAACCACTATTCAAATTTTCAATATCTCTCGATTTGCTCGCTGTTGTGAGCGCAGAGCGTCATATAGTAAAGCGATGTTATTATAATTTTCTGGATTAATTGAGCATTGGTTTTTTGTCTAAAGTGACAATTAAAAATTTGCAAGTTCTGAAATGAATAACATCTTTTATTTTTATATGGTACATAAAAAATCATTCCAAATTTACTCGCTGATGCATTACTAAGATGACATGAATAGGCAAATTACGCGTACGGGTTACACCGTAATGCTTTCTTCTGATTGGTTGACATTTAAACCTGTTTCAAAACAAGGTGTGAGGTTAGTAATTGTGTTGCGATTTAAGCAGACATTTCACTCAAGAATTATTGCCTTTCTAACTTCAATCAGGGTTCATAAAGATTTTCTCCAATGAAATTCAAGCACTTTTTAAGCACTTTTCAAGGGAAAAAATCCAAATTCAAGCACTTTTTTAGTACGACCTACTGAAAACTGTATATTATTCTGTGGCCAATACTGACAATATTTTCGCTAAATTGGTCTCTTCTTGCCTAACATTCTATGTGAATTTCAACAGTCTGCACTACCCTGCTACAGTAACAACTGTTTAAACAAAAGTAAGATATTTCATTATGATATAGTAATTGACCAAGGCATTAAACATACAAAAAAAAACTGTTATTTGTATTGAATATCATTATGTAATCTAAATGTTCATAACAGATATTCCAATGCTATAATATAGCTGCTACAAAATGTTAGACAATTAACATCTGATACAAATTAATTCTGAAGTAAAAATAGAAAACTACAAATGTACAGAATCTCGCAACGGCAATATTAAATGCCATGTATTAATTGAGGCTAGTAAAAATTATACTTATTAAGTAATTTTCTACAGCAGGTACACATGTACATGTAAAATCTGTTGTAGATGCAATAGTGTACTGTTTATGTTTAGACTTGAGAGTCTGCACTCATTTAACCAGATTGCAGTTTCTTCACAGTATCATCTTATTTATTTGACAATCAGTCAAGTGCAACTTTTTTATCTTTTGTATTTTGCAGTACGCCTGAATGAATTGGGTTAACCGAATGAATTTGCTTCACAGACAAACTGCATTTTAGGTGGCTTTTCAACGCCGATTCCCCCAAACTGTCGATCTCTATACCTGTTCTGCGTTCTTTACAAGATGCTTTGACTTTAGAATCGGCATTGTCAACAACCCAAGGGTACTTTAAAAGCCACCCTTTCTGAAAAATGTACTTATTCACTGGCATATTTCAACTTGTCAGCACCGTTATGGCATAATGCGTACAACAAAAATCGAAGTAGACCAATTGGCGGAAGATTAGTAGTAGTTGCCTCCCTTACGTTCTAAAACCTTCACCAACCTGTACCGATCCAGTACCTGCCCGTATGAACAGATCAGAACCGTCATAAATCGTGAAAAAACTACGACTTCCGACTCACGGAAATTAGATATTTTTATCCGTTTTTCAAGCACTTTTCCAGCCAAATTCAAGCACTTTTTAAGCACATTTCAAGGCTATGGTTGAAAATAAGCACTTTTAAGCACTCCAGATTGTTTTTAAGCACTTTTCAAGATAAACCTTGATTTTCAAGCACTTTTCAAGGTCTGTGCAAACCCTGTCAATTCAACGAAATTTGAGGCAAAGACGGACTTCTGAACTAAGACCAAATGAGTTGGTAATGTTATTTTGCAATTTTACCCAAATTGATGAAAATTTAAACTTGCGGTTTCCACTACATAATAGGTCCGTCGCCGATAAGACGTTCCAAAGAATTTAGCCCATGTAAAAAGTATCTCTAAATTCTTTGCGCGTCTTATAAATAAGACTAAAAGGAACCTTTACATAACAACAAACAATTACTGAATTTCTGATCAAAGTTCATTCATTTTTGCGTTAAATAAGACAGAGTTTGTAGAACAATTGATGAAGTTATGGCTGTTCAAAGCGATGCACCCGTTTTCGGGTCATTTTGAGTTGAAAACCTTGAAAATTTAAGTAGAAAATGGACGGATCAACAAATAATTACAATCATACCCCAAAGATTTATAACCGCTGGAAAGACTGCCTTCTTTTTTTCATAGGACGAAAAATAACCAGCCTAAAAAATACGCCCGGTGTATTCGTGACGCAAGGTTTTTTACGGGAATTGCGTTACTTAATTTTTATTTGCGTTTTTGTACGCTTTATTTTGAATTCAGTTACGTTCTTGGTTATTTTAATTGCGTAATAACGCAAATACGCTTGTTATCTATAGCCCTGAGACCATATATGACCAACAAGAACTAGTCTGAGATATCAAATGTTCTGACTCAGTTAATGATGATTTGGCAGTAAATGTGGCAATGAGTGTTGGCAAGCCCTAACAAGGTGCTGCTTTAAGCAATGCGTACTTAAATATCATGCTTCTCAAATATTTGATAGTGATTCCTGTGAGGTTATTGTACTTTATCCTTTTTATAAATTATATAAGCCAGTGTTGGATTGCAGACTGCTAATTTTTGTTCAGATTGTTATTAATTAGGAGGTGTGGTATCTTTTTCTTTTAAAAAGGCCAATGCAGGATGTCAAAACGGCCATGTGGTGTAGGACCACACACAAATACTGGGTTAAACACTTGTTTATACCACTATCAGTGTTTTCTTATCAGAAAAGCATACACAAATCATTTCCTCAAAAAAGATTGCATGGAAACTTTGGCTGAGAAACATTCCAATGGTTGAACAGGGCAGGGACCTTTATACAAACAAAAGGATTCGCTACTCAATGAACCGAAGAACAAGCTAACACGTTGTTATGCAAATCGGAAACGAGACTTGCGACCCAACGAGACTTTGCGCGACGATGCAAATTTTTACAGCAGCCATTTTGACAGAGAGACCGTGACAAAGCGATCTAGTCAGATTAAGATTACAAATTAACCAAATGTTGCCAATAAAGAAGTATTCATTGCAAAGGTTTGTTGAATTTGAGACATCTTATTGTTTTATTTGTTTTTGACTATGCTTTATATTTACTAATAAAAACAACGGTGGGTAGTTTCACCAAATCATGCGTATCATTGTTTACACTTCCATAATCCGATAAACAAATGTTGTGGCTTTTTTCAAAAGGCTTGGTCAAATAAAACTCTATACTATTCATGTTGCATGGTATTCTTACAAACGTTACATTTCAATGGATTGTGTACAGTGAAAACTTAATTTACATTATTTGCAAATTTATTATTTTATAATAGCTCAAAGATTATAGAATTTTAGTCATTTTTTTATTTTGTAATCACTATCAGTGTTATCAACATATGTCGCAGCTTTTTTCGCAAGGCTCAGTCTATACTATCTCTATATTAATCTTGTAGGTATCTTTACAAACGTTACATTTCAATGCATTGTGTGTTGCAATTTTTATTTGTATTTTTTGCAAATTCATGATTTTGAATGAGCACAAAGACAATACAATTTTAGTGATTTTTTTAAGTTTTTACCACTATCAGTTTGATCAACATATGTCGTAGCTCTTTTCGAAAGGCTCAGTCAATACTAGCCCTATAGTTATCATGTTTGTATCTTTACAAACGTTACATTTCAATGCATTGTGTGGTGCAGATTTAATTTGCATTATTTGCAAAATCATAATTTTGTATTAGCTCAAAGATTATACAAATTTAGTCATTTTTTTATTTTGTAATCACTATCAATTTAATCAAATATGTCGCAGCATTTTTCGAAAGGCTCAGTCAATACTAGCCCTATAATAATCATGATGGTATCTTTACAAACGTTGCATTTCAGTGTTTTTTTTCACTTATAGGGGAATGGTGGCGGGGCCCGTCAAAAGGGGAAAAAATGCGTCGTTTTTTAGGAAAAGGGGAAAATAAAAAATTTACTTGTTTATATGTAATGATATTTATTATATTAATACATATGTTTGTATGAATATAATATTCACAGCTGAATGTCTTTGTCCTTTTTCTTAAAATAAAAATATATATCAATGATTTTTTCAACATTTAAGTTTCAGACAGTTCAGCCTTCATGCAAAGTCTCAGTTTTCTAAGCCATTTTGAGTCTAATTGGGATCTTTTAAATCGATAAAATGGCAAATTTGAGCATTTTTTTTCAATAAAATGGACCAAATTGGAATGCTTATATTAACAAATATTGACACAATATAGATACATCAGGCCTTTTCTTTGCCATTTTGGGAGAAAAATGCAATTAATGTGAAAAGTCCACTGATTGGGAAAAACTATTTAATACAACTCTTTATAATAATTCAAAATAATATAAATTATAGCTATATACTTTGTTAATTGTTCATGAAATAAATTTAAGATATATTTATCATGATTATGAGACAAATCTTTCTAAAAAAAACTTTCTAACTTCTGGAGGGGAGTTTTTTTTACAAAATGGGGAAAAAATATAAACTCTTTTTTGAGGGGAATGGGGCCGAATATCGGCCCCGAAATTGCCATAAAAAAACACTGCTTTCTATTGTGTCGTGCAAATTTCATTTGTATTATTTGCAAAACCATAATTTTGTATAACTTCAAAAACAATACAATTTTAGTCATTTTTAGCTCATCTATTTTTTGAAAAAAAATTATGAGCTATTGTCATCACCTTGGCGTCGGCGTTGGCGTCCGGTTAAGTTTTGCGTTTAGGTCCACTTTTCTCAGAAAGTATCAATGCTATTGCATTCAAACTTGGTACACTTACTTACTATCATGAGGGGACTGGGCAGGCAAAGTTAGATAACTCTGGCGTGCATTTTGACAGAATTATGTGCCCTTTTTATACTTAGAAAATTGAAAATTTTGGTTAAGTTTTGTGTTTAGGTCCATTTTATTCCTTAAGTATCAAAGCTATTGCTTTCATACTTGCAACACTTACTAACTATCATAAGGGGACTGTGCAGGCAAAGTTATGTAACTCTGACTGGCATTTTGACAGAATTATGTGCCCTTTTTATACTTAGAAAATTGAAAATTTGGTTAAGTTTTGTGTTTAGGTCCACTTTATTCCTACAGTATCAAAGCTATTGCTTTCATACTTGCAACACTTATTAACTATCATAAGGGGACTGTGCAGGCAAAGTTATGTAACTCTGACTGGCATTTGGACGGAATAATGGGCCCTTTATACTTAGAAAATTGAAAATTTGGTTAAGTTTTGTGTTTTGGTCCACTTTACCCCTAAATTATCATAGATATTGCTTTCATACTAGGAACAATCCCAAACTATCATAAGGGGACAGTAAAAGGACAAGTTGCATAACTCTGGTTGTCATTTTTACGGAATTATGGCACTTTTTTGACTTAGTAACTTTGAATATAAGGTTAAATTTTGTGTTTTGATCCACTTTACTTCTAAAGTATCAAGGCTAATGCTTTCAAACTTAAAATACTTTCATGCTGTCATGAGGTTTCTGTGCCTTGCAAGTTGAATTTTACCTTGACCTTTGAATGACCTTGACTCTCAAGGTCGAATTAAATTTTGCTAAAATTGCCATAACTTCTTTATTTATGATTAGATTTGATTGATACTTTGACAAAACTACTCTTACCTGACATACCACAATAGACTCCACCCAAACCATCCCCCGTGCCCCCCCCCCCCAATTTTTTATTATTTTTTATTTTTTAATATCATCTCACAAATAACCACCACACCCTCACACTATACCCCCCCCCCCACCCCCCCACCCAATAAATAAAAACAAAAATATTTATTTTTTTCATTTTATTTTTGAAATACTGTCCAACCATCGCACCCAAGAATCCCCCCCACCCCCCCGCCTAATTTTTTTTTTTTTTAAGATCATCTCACAAATGACCACCACACCCTCACACACTATACACCCCTCTTCACTCCACCCCTCCCTCCTTTGTGATTGAAATTGAGAGTCCCTTCACCTTTAAAAAGAAAATAGATGAGCCGTCTGCACCCGCAAGGCGGCGCTCTTGTTTTATTTTATAACCACTATTAATTTGATCCACAAATGTCGCAGCATTTTTGGAAAGGCTCAGTCAATACTAGCCCTTTATTAATCATGTTGGTTTAAATTCATATGGTTTTATATTTTCAGTGCGTTTAAAAGAAGCAAAAGAGGGTCTCTTGCTCTTTTGAGAAGGAAAGTTTGACCCCGCAAAGGAAAATGTCATGACGCCAGCGAAACTTTGGCGTACAAACCCAGGTCATTTCAACATTAAGAACTTTTAATGGTTGAAAAACATTGTGGACTTGAAATAGTGCTGACAAACATGGGTGTTCACAGCTATGCCAAGGATACTGATACTGTCTGATTCAACACGGAAATTGGATTCCTTTCTTTTCCTGAGACGTACCTTGACCATCCCAGCACTAAGATGATGTTACTATATTCATGTCTACTAGATAAAGCAGTGGCGACAACAAACTTCACAAACCTTCAGACTTGCCAAAGACAAAAGAAAATTCAGTATGAATTAGTTTTAAATAATCAATTGATAATCATTTTTTCATAAATGAACACATTCCAGCAGTGAATATCTCTGCTTAACTCAAAAGTGACTGTTAGATCTTTGATCATGTTAATTAAAAATGTGTTCCCAAAACTCATTATAAATATAAAATTTTCAAACTTGTTTAAACAAGATAATTTGGTATTTAATTTTAGTAAGCTTTTTGTATTGCTGTAGGCTTCGAATAAATCTTCTGCATCACCATGTCAGGAGGAATCTCAATCTTTTGTTGTTGAAATAATAAATAGAAAATTGTTAGTATTATTATCAAATTTATGTTGTTCTATTTCACATTGCAAATGTTTACTTGTGCAAAATCTTTTACAAACATGTGATTTTTTTTCATGCTATTGAGTTTTTCAAATATTTTCTTTAACTGAAATTCACAGAATACTCATTACACTTAGTAACATGAATGTATTGTTACACATACTCTTAAAATTAAATAATACCAAGATTACCTATCATGCATGAACTAATGTGTATGTTTCAGTGATTTACTGATTTATACTGAGAAATAAAACATGAGCGACTTTTATGAATCGCCTCGCCTTCAAATTCTGCTGATTTTTTTTCAATACTTGAACACGAAATCACGAAAAGACTTTCAGTACTACTATGGATATCATGTTCAAAAGGAGTCCAACAGAATAATATAATGGCATGCAAACCTTCAGAAAAAGTATACATTCTAAATTGTAAGCAATTGACAGGCGTTGATAATGTTGATATTTTTCACACAGCAGAGTAACATTTTTAACTAATTAAAAGACCGGTCTATGCTACATGCACAGGGTTGTCATTATGATTGTAAACAAAGGATTATTTTGGAAAAGTAACTGATTCGGCCAGGGGCAAGGGGGCCGCCTAGGCCCCCTTGTAGGTCCAGGGCGAGGCCCTGGTAGGGGGGTCAGGGTCATACATGCCATACGTCCCGATCTCGGCGGGACAGTCCCGCTTTTGGGCCCTTTGTCCTGCCGTCTCGATATGAGACGATTTGTCCCGACCATCGTAAAAAACGATGTAAGGTCTATAGGTTTCCAATAAAATTCGCTATTCAAGCTCTGTTTCGCTAACACTTACCCCCGCTAATCCCTTTATTGCCCCCAATTAACAATCCGATTCTACTTATCGTGTGTACCAGTGTTGTTTATGACACCTTATCAGCGATTTATCGCCTAATTATTGATTTCATCAGGCATTCACACCATGGTGGTCTTCAATATAGTGGTCTCTTATTGCTATCGATAGTTGTATTATAAAATACAAATAAATAAATAAAATACAAATATGAAATAAATGTTGAAAATGTGTTTATTTTTTATTTGTTTGAAACGGTTTACAAAACAATTGTTTTGAAAAATTAACTCTACGTCATCAATGAGTCTTTTACATTCAATGTTTAGTTCATAAATAGCAGACGGTATAATCCGAATGTGCAATATACCAAAATCGCAACAAACAGTCCAATAAGTGATACCCATCCTGTCTAGTGTAATTGGGTGTAATTGTAATAAAAACAACGAGGTGCTATGCATGACAGTTTGACCCTACTCCAATTAAGCTAAAAACCACGAGGTGCTATGCATGACAGTTTGACCCTACTCCAATTAAGCCGCGACAATTGACAAGTAACAAACTGCGCATGGATACATGCTTAAATAAACATCGCAACAAACAGTAAAAGTGGCACCCATCTTGTCTTGTGTTATTGTAATAAAAACAACGTGTTGTTATTCATGACAGTTTGACACTACCCCAATACAGCGCCTGACAATTCACAATTCAGTTTAATCTGTGTATATAAGAAGAAAACAAAATATGATTATTAACATTAGAGAAAAATAATTCGAGTAAAGCATCCATAGACTTCTTTTGTCCTTTTGTTTTTGTTGGTGTAAAAACGGTTGAGGCGTTGTTGAGAGTTAAAATGAACACAAAGACGGTTTGCTTCCACCAAAAACCTACCTCTGAAATGTGTGCGGCCGCGCATTCCGTGTGTAACTGATGTTACAGTTTGGTAGATAGTTTACTGTAACCCGTACTTTCAGTGTACTGGATAGCCTCCCCTGCGTTAATGTTTGCCATTGAAATTAATATAATGAGTATTGTTGTCGTAATGTTCTAGATTTTGTACTCTAAAAAGATGAATAATATCCTCGTTGTTTGCTTTTGTCTTATTTTATAAAACTGTTATTGTTATGTTTTAGATTCCATGCTTCATATCAGATGTTTTAAGTCTTGAATAAAAGTATCAAGAGTATTAGTACTATACTGACTACAGTAAAGGTGGAATGATAAATCGTTTTAGGTGTCCCGCTTTTGGGTAAAATGTCCCGACAATTTTTATGGAATGTCCCGCTTTGGACCTAAAAAATTATGGCATGTATGGTCAGTGTGGCAAAGCCCCCCGACCGAAAACGAATTCTAGACATTTTAGGGACAAAATACTGCTATTCTCAGAGCATAAAAAGTTGAAATGAGGTCTAAAAAGAATAGAAAATTTTAAGATTTTCATATGTTTAGTATACTGTACATATTATATTGATAGATTTTTGCATGTTCCAATTCTATCCATTACTCGATAATCCAGTATAAAAACGATTTCTGTTTCGGGATATCGCTAGGTTGCGCATCCCTTTGTTGTATAGGTCCCTGAACAGGGACCTTTACAAACAGGTCCCTGGGTTGAATAATTAATGAAGTGGGCAAAAATCATACATGCCAGACGTCCCGATCTTGGCAAACAATCCTGCTTAAGCCTTTTGGGATGTTTGTCCTGGTGTCCAGATGTAACACTATTTGTCCCGACATTCGAACAAAACGATATACGCTCTTTAAATTCAAAATAAAATTCCCTATTCAAGCTCCGTCTTGCTTTAATTACCATTACTAATCCCTTAATTGCCCCCTATTAACAAACCATATCAACAAGTCGAGTGATCCAGTATTGTTGTTGACACATTATCAGCGATATATCGGCAAATTATTGATTTTATCGGGCATTCACACCAGGGTATTTTTTATGATAAGGGTCGTTAATTGCTAGGGATAGATGCATCGTAGTGCATTAAGCAGATTGCTTTTGTATTTCATGGCCCTAATCAAGTCCAAAGATACTATTATAACGCGGTATTGAGTGTTTTATATGTCAAACAAATCGAGCGCTGACCGATACAAGAGGCATAAATTAATTTTCGTTTTTTGGCTGATTTTCAGAAAATTATTTGTACATATTGCATCAATCTAAATTTAGAGTTAATGGATGATCGGTTGAATAAAAACAGTGCTCGATGTGCACACATCCCGTTGAACATTGCCTTAGTCACAAATGGGTTCATCTGCATTGTGCACATGTTTGTTAACTTCCGGAAAATGAAGAACGTCTGTGTTCATGCAATTCTAAACACATTTATCATCAATATTTGCCAGAAATTATGAGGTTTTGTAAGTATTTAGCTGATTACTGACTTCAGTAAAGGTGGCATGGTTGATTGTTTTAGGTGTCCTGCTTTTTGGTAAAATGTCCCGACATTTTTAATGAACTGTCCCAATTTGGACCCGAAAATTTCTGGCATGTAAGGCAAAAATAGACCTCTTCCAAATTGCTAGTTAATTCTAAAAACTTACTGTAATGATTGATGAGAATTTAATGTTTTTTTTTAATCTTCACAAGATGCTATATATTTATTTACATTTAATCACCACTTACATTATCAATGTTCTTCACAAAATAACTGCCACTAGATCCTTGGTAAATGCGTTCTGGATATCTACCACAGTCTATTGCTTCCTCTGACATACGGACCACTTCTTGATACAGAGGATCATCTGGATAGTTATTTTCGAAGCCACCATATTCAAACTCAAGTCCTCTAGGAGCTAACAACGGGGAGCTTTCCTGGCTACCCCCACCGGCACGGGAATCTCGGGTTGGGGAACGGGCCGATCTGTCAGGGCGCGGGGCAAATGTGACAGAGACATTTGTTACATCAGGTGGCGGTCCTTGATCCATTTTTTTATCTTGTGGTTAAAAAAAGCCACCAGTAGCTATTTAATATTTACGCAGATCTCGTGATTTTGCCCTCATTTATTTATACACGAATATACATGACTTTTGACCCGGAAATGACTCATTTACGTTACGATCCGCATATGCGAAACGATTTCTTATTTGAAATTGTGTATTAAATTGTAGTAGATTAATGCAAATTCGTAGTTTGTTAATACATGTGTTACGGTTCAGATAAGTTTTTGAATTTTTATTAACAGGTAGATACAAAATTTGTTTTGAGTCAAACCGGTCGTTCCCAAACTTGATTGGTCAGTTATAACTTTCAGTCTAGCTTGACATTATGAGTTGCCTCCCTTACAGAATGTTTTGGAATGAGATTGGTATGATACATTTCGGTATGTGTCTGTGTGGTTGTGTTTGATGCGTGTCTATCTTTAGCAGAACGGAGGAAACTACCTTTCCGTGTATGTACGGCATTTGCCAAGTCGTGTATCGAGCTCAGAGCTCGATTGGTCATTGTCGGCTCGGGTTTTACTTACATGTACCCCGGGTACTCTTAAGTATACTAACATGTACCCCGGATACGGTAAATATACTAAAACGTACCGGGGAATTTTAACGCTAAATCGGTCGTCGTCGGATTTTTTTTATTAATTATGTTCGCATTTATGTCAATTTTCTGTTAAATGTCCTCTTGATTATCGGAACTTATACTCAAAAAGCCTGTTGATGCAGTTTGTTTAAAAAGAGAAGTTTGTGTAAGATAAACAATATCGTTTTACGGTAATCGGTATCGCGTTTTACGACATCGGATTTGGGGCGGGAATGCATCTCGGGTACAGTCTAATATCGACCGGGTACGTTCAAGTATATGATAATGTACCACACCCGGGGTACATGTAAGTATACTTAAGAGTACCCGGGGTACATGTAAGTAAAACCCGAGCCGACAATGACCAATGGGCGTTACTAGAATTCATAATCCGCCGCTCTCCGCGCACGACAACCACGCCGCCAGAGCCGAACCAGACCCACCAGTGCACAAGAGCCCGCCAATGAGCACCAACCCTGAAAATTATTAAGCTTAGCACCCTTATCTACCCACATTTGACCCATGACACCAAGAAGGCCTATTGTGTGTGTCAGTGTTATTGAGCGTGTATGAGGGCTGGTAATAGTCTATGTCGTAATGTTATGTTTAAGAATAGCACTGTTTGCCACTAGTTTAGTGTAAATCTGTCCAACTACCGGTATTATAACAATATTTTGTGTCATGTAACCTAATAACTTATAAACTTATTGTCGGATATGAAACTGTCGCGTTATTTTTTCTATGTAGTCGTGGTTAATAACGCTCGAT
The DNA here is from genome assembly GCF_020536995.1 of Dreissena polymorpha. Taxonomy (NCBI): domain Eukaryota; kingdom Metazoa; phylum Mollusca; class Bivalvia; order Myida; family Dreissenidae; genus Dreissena; species Dreissena polymorpha. The sequence goes on along the minus strand of NC_068362.1, from coordinate 73,544,877 downwards.
TTGTCATTGTCGGCTCGGATATTACTTAAATATACCCTGGGTACTCTTAAGTTAGTATACCTAGCTTAATGTTATCCGCGTACGGAAAATATACTAACACGTACCCGGCTAATCTAGACTGTATCCGAGTTCTATTCCCGCCCAAAATCCGATGACGTAAATCGCGCAACGGAATACAAACAGATTTATATTTGAACAAAATCTGCCTCGACATGCTTTTTTGGGATAGGGGCTTCATTGAAATAAGATAGTGGTCACTTTACATAATATAGACATAAATATAAACATTAATAATTTGGGGGGAAAAAGCCGACAACGAACAATTTAGCGTGCGAATTCCCAGGTACGTTTCCGTATATTTTCCGTATCCGTGGCACATTAATAGTATAGCCGACAATTAATGACCAATCGAGCGTTATTTTCTGAATGTATATATTGGTTTGGATAATGTTCGTTCTCAGCCCCGCGAGAGATGTTATTTTTGGTTGGCGCAGTGTACAGAGGACGCCCGAATCTATAGGCGACCCTAGTTCTGTTAAGTGCCATGTGTAAAGTATCTGCACACTGAACACCTGTGTTAAACTCACATATTAAGGACAGAACTTTAGTTTTGTACGCTTGGGATGTCGCAGAACAATAAGTCAATCGCTATCATGAAATTAATTTATGATTGTTCCTTTCAAAAATGTTTGTTAAATAGTTTGGAATTTAAAAATTCTAGCATTCCGTAAACGTTGTGAGTAAATTTTATTTGCAAAGTTGATGTGGTCTATTAATATTCAACGTTATTTCAGCGTTACATTCTAACATTTCCCGATTGATCTGTACCAAACTTTTTCAGATGAACATTCGCGGACATTATAATATTTTTTTTTTAATGTAAAGTTTTATTGTTTTTTGTGTACAAGTTACCATTTAAATCAACCTAGCTTTCATACTTTTTTAAATTAACGTCGTATAAAGATGTTAGTTTTCTATTGTTATTTGTAAAATAGCGTTTGTAACCATAACAACGACACTTTTTGTTTAACGAAAAAATACCGTGCTTAATTGTTATCCCTACATAGCCCTCTTTCATCGACCTGTTTGTGAATACTTTACGAATTCTCCCAGGAGCCTGATTTTAGTTTTCAATTATTTCACTAATCGGAGAAACCCCTATTATGTCTGGCTAACTATACACGTACCAGGTTTCATCAACGAAGCTTAAGTACTTTTTATTAAGTCAGGATCCAGATTCTGACGCAACTGAACGGGGGTAAAACTTCAGTCCCGTTCGTTTTAAGGGTACTAATGAAATGATTACGTATTTACAGCCGCCTATGTTTTAGTGATTTAAGCATTATCGGCACTTGCAAAATATGATCATTTTCTTCATAAATGAACATGTTTTGGTAGCGTAATGTCTTCAGCTTAGAGTACATCTTGTTGTGAGACAACTCATATAATTCCAATGTTCTCTTTACCTGTATGGCTTCCAAATTTAGGTCACTACTTTCAAAAAAACTAAAAATGCATTTCCGTATGTGACAAAACTTTAATTTATTTTTCTTTTTTTCTACACTATTTTGTTATCGTTTAAAATACGAACATTCTGAAAGCATGTTTAGGTTAAGTCAATCATAATATTTTTCTGTGTCATAATGCTTACGCTTTTATTATGAATTGACACATCTGAATATATTTATATTATCATCGTATGCCATGTTGATATGAGGATACTTGTCCTAGCTTGCTTAAAAAACGTTTCAATAACGCTCTCTGAACTATAGTCGTTACGTTAAAAGAAAGTTGCGCCGTAACGTATTAAGAACATAACAATAACATATGAGTAAACCAGATTCTACATAACTATATTTGAACATTAAACTATCGTTGATGATTTGTATCAAGTCGTATTTTGTCAGACAAACCAGAAGAAAAGGTGGTTCTTCATACTTTATTTCATTAATTCTATCGCATACACTTATATTAAACTTCACACATAGTTCGGTTAAACTCATTATTCATAACTTTTAATAATACTATTACACGTATTAACTTAAAATGTAATTAAAACATTTACCTTTACACATGGTTATACTAGTGCATAATGGAAATAATAAGCTCCAGTTATTCAATCAACATTTAGAGTTGTATTTATTAAAAAGAAATAACTTAATGAAATAATTTTTATTACATAAACCATACGTCCAATCATAGTATACTTATCATCTAGTTTGTCATTGCAAACATGTCGACAAAGAAGTTACTGCTCTACAGGAATGTCGCGAGTTTGCTGCTCATCCCTCAGTGGAACGCTTACAACCAGCATGCCGTCGTCCCTGATCGAGGCCCTAGCACTACCGGCGTCTGCACGTTCCGGAAGGCGGAAGTCGCGCCTGACTTCCATGTCTAAGCGAACCCCATCGTCTTCTTCTGTTTTCTTTGTGGCATATACTTGCAGAGACCCGTCCCTCGCCCGGATGGAAATGTTTTCTACTGGAACGGACCCCATGTCCAGTTGGACCCGGAAATGCTTCTTGCCGTCAATATCAACGACGTTGTTTGCGTCACAGACTGGTTGGTCGGTTTTTTCTTCCGTAGTGGTTTGGTGCAGCTGTTCTACCGGTTCAAAGTCGGGTTTACCATGCGCGTCTTCGTCCAAGATAACGAAATCAGCAGAAGAAGGTGCTGGGCTCGGGCAACGGCTATTTATCAAACTCTGGTCCGGTGACTCGACTATGCATTCTGCCAAAGACACTGGCTCCACCTCTGTTGGGAATTCGGAATTGTTTGGATTGCCATCGTTCTTCACAGATGTTTCTATCGTTTCTGGACATGGCTTTTCTTTTGATGTTTGGATTTTGTCCTCTTTGCAGCATTTTTCTTTCTTCCCGCAGCATCGCTGTTGTCCTGCCTTACATTTCTCAGGGCATTGTGTATCGCATACTTTATCCGCGTATCGACCCTTGACAACGAAATAGCCAGCGGGTGACATGAAACAACTCAGCTTCTTAGAGTCGACGTCATCCGGTATCTTTACACGTCTGACCCGCTCAATGACGTCATAGTTGTCACCATCACGCTGCTCACGTTTAGCGCTGACCGATAACATCACGCCGTCTATTTTTACGCTTATGTCTTTTGGGTGAAATCCAGTGAAATCTAGCTTGTGTACCCACGGAAACCTCTTCCGCTTAACCGTGTCTGGGAAAAACAGCGTCGCTGCGTGTTCTGGTCCCACCATGCCGCAATTTTGTGAGCGCCGACACATCGGTGAGTTGACTATGCCGTCAAACAAATCCGCAACTAGATGATCCAACATGGAAGTTTGAGCGCTCGTGCCATGGTACGGGTGTCCAACTGGCATTGTCACAATGAGTGGTCGCGAAAATAAACCCATCTTGTCGCTATTCGAATTGGTTTGTATCAAAAGTTAAAATATGCACTCGATCGTATTTGTATTAGTTATATAGGTTCAACGTGTAATTTCAAAGCTGCTATTGCGTTTTCTTCTGTATCTTTTCTCTTTTGTAGATTTATTGAATGATCCCATAACAAAAATGTGGCCTTATATACCGAAATGTTGCGTTTTCTCGAACGTTCTGTGTGTTTTCTCGAAAGTTCTGGTGAATGATTTGACATTTCGTAACACGTGTTCTATATTAGTAAACAAATCCAGAACCTTCTGTGCGCATGTGTCATAGTTATTTTTAGACATGATGTGGATTTCGAACAAATCATCGTAATTTTCGATTGATTTACTACCGACAAGCATTTGCCGAGATTGACCAAGTAGTTTCGTGCATATTCGGAATATTCCGTTGTGTCTAAAATACGGAGAGTGGGTGACAAGAAATTATCAAACGCTTTACGCTTTACGTGCACCAAAGATCTATATATGTTGCAGTAACATTACTACTCAAAATCAATGAAAATTTCGTACAATATTTCTTAAAATAAACTTAACCAATTAAAAATCAGTGTTCCTTATAGCAATTGCCGAAATTTCAACGCCATATGTGGTATGGTAAAAATAGATGTTATTAGATACAAAAGACTCATTTTTATTATCGTTTGCATATTTAATTCCATTTTAATTTCCCGCAAAATTAAAAGGGAATTAATTGTGTCACAAATAAATAAAAACGAGCATTTTGTATCTACAAACATCTATGTAATCATACCACATCTAGCGTTGAAATTGTGGCTATTGCTGTAAGGAACACTGATTGTTTAGGTGTTAACTTTATTTTACGAAATACTTAACGAAATTTTCGTTGATTTTGAGCGTTATAGAGACTTTAATAGAATGCCGAATCATCATGAGTCGGAACATGGTCTATGGTCTAAAACTAGGTCACCAGGACAAATATGAATAAAATCTTAGATCTTTGTATGGACAGAGATAATTTTAAACATATGTTGTTCCTTATTACGTTACTGAATACACATGTCTGTCGTTAGCAAAGAGAAGAAAACTACCTTACCGTGTATGTAAGTCATTTGCCCAGTCGTGTATCAGTGCTCGCTTGGTCATTTTCGGCTCGGGTATTTCTTACATGTACCCCGGGTACTCTTAAGTATACTAACATGTACCCCGGGTACGGTAAATATAAATCGGTCGTCGTCGGCTATTTTTTTTAAGAGTACCCGTGGTACATGTAAGTAGTACCCGAGCCGACAATGACCAACCGAGCGTAAATATACTAAAACATGCTCGGGAATTTAAACGCTAATTCGGTCGTCGTCGGCTTTTTTAGCTCACCTGATTGCTCAGGTGAGCTTTTGTGACCGGTCTTTGTCCGTCTTCCGTCCGTCCGTCGTCCACATTTGTTTTGTAAACACTCTAGAGGCCCCATTTCATGTCCGATCTTCATGAAACTTGGTCAGAAGATATGTCCCAATGATATCTCGATCAAGTTCGATACTGGGTCATGCTGGGTCAAAAACTACGTCACTAGGTCAAAAAAGAAAGACCTTGCAAACACTGTAGAAGTCACATTTTATGCCCAATCTTCATGTAACTTTGTCAAAATGTTTGCCTAAATGATATGTTGGTCTAGTTCAAAAGTGGTTCCGGTCCGTTGAAAAACATGGCCGCCAGTGGGCGATGCAGTTTTCCTTATTTGGCTTTAGAGAAACCTTGTAAACACTCTAGAAGTCACAATTTTTGCCCACTCATCATGAAAGTTGGTCAAAACATTGGTTTTATTGATATCTCGGACAAGTACAAAAATGGTCCAGATCGGTGAAAAAACATGGCCGCCAGTTGGCGGGGCATTTTTCTCTAAACGTATATAGTAAAAACATTGAACACTCTAGAAGTCACATTTTTGGTCCAATTTGCATGAAATTTAGTCAGAACATTTGTTTCCTTGATATGAGAGTTGAGTTCGAAAATGGTTCCGGTCAGTTGAATAACATGCCTGCCGGGGGGGGGGGGGTGGGGGGGGGGCAGTTTTCCTTATTTGGCTATATAGAAACCTTGTAAACACTTTAGAAGTCAAACTTTTCGCCCAATAATCATGAAAGTTGGTCAAAACATTGGTTTTATTGCTTTCTCGGACGAGTTCGAAAATGGTCCAGATCGGTGAAAAAACATGGCCGCCAGTGGGCGAGGCATTTTTCTCTATATGTATATAGTGAAACATGTGAACACTCTAAAAGTAATATTTTTGACCCAATTTTCATGAAATTTGGTCAGAACATTTGCTTCCTTGATATGAGAGTTGAGTTCGAAAATGGTTCCGGTCAGTTGAATAACCTGGTTGCCGGGGGGGGGGGGGGTGGGTGGGCAGTTTTCTTATATTTATATAGTAAAAAAAGCTTGTGAACACTCTAGACATCACATTTTTGCCCAATCATCATGAAACTTGGTACAAAGATTAGTTTTCTATTTATCACATAATTAATGCCATAATTATTGCCCTTAGATTGTCCAAATTTTCATTATATTATACAAAATCCTTGTAAACACTCTAGAGGTCACAATGTTTGTCACGTAATCGTTCATAGTTCATGGACGACACATAATTACTAGCAATGTTCAATACTCTTAAATTACCGGTGTGTAGCCTATCATTCGACATCTCGTCATGCGCATATTGCCAAGATGACGAGATTTGCATTAACTACCATTTTCTCGTGTCGCGCATGGGACAAGTTCGTCCCTCTCTATTAAAGTTAATTTCTCTGCATAATGCGGGATAAAATATTCAACAACACCATATATCAGTTTCTATTCCAATTTAATGTCTAATATACTTAATATTTTCGGTTATACAAATACAGTCTGATAGCCACATGATCGTATCTTTCTCAGGCCCGTTTATCATTTCATGTAATTGACCCTATAAGATTTGCCAATGCGATACAAGTTAAGGAGAAAAACAAAACAGCGCTCCTGACATCGTTGGCGTGGTTTGCCTGCAGCAACATGCGTTCATAACGCATTTGAGATCATGATCAGATCTTAACGCCCCGACAAAGAAGAAGAATATGTCATCGACATACAGATATCTTCGACGACGATGTATCCGTCAAGAATCAGATGACGTAACAGACGACTTCAATTAGGATCCAACATTGTCGACATTGATCCAAATTGTGAACCAGCATCAGTGCCATACAACGAGTGGACTGTTAATGGACATTTCACGCGTCGTCGAAAAAGATTTTTAAAGATACGATGATATGATGATGAAAAATCGCGCGTACGTTGTACAAATATTAGGTGAACATTTTATCGTCTATGAACTTATATATATATATATGTGTGTTACCTTAATTACGTGTACATAAACAATTATTATGATGCTACAGTCATGAGCGCAGTCATTCTTCAGAACTCTATATAATAAACGTTTGAAGTATTCTAAATCGTGCGACAACCGAGGACCAACAGCTTCTCCGACTGACAATCATCGTCTTCATTCGGAAGCCGCCGTCTTCAATCGACTTCACGTTACCATCTACAACCAGATGTCACATACTCTCCAACCGGGCGTCTCATCTCTTCACCCAGACGCCACATCGCCTCCAGCAAAGATGTCAAAAATGGACACTATTCGTATTGGATTTCCCAAATCAGTGACGCATTCCACGTCATTGTGATTGACATTGACTATTTAAATATTCCGACGTTTTATTATTTCAGCAGAAACATTCGTTAAAACTTTCATTAATAATTTGCAGATTTTCATCATATATATGTTTTAGTCACTGATGTTTTCATGTTTGCGTGTTTGATTTTCTACATCGTATGTATTAATATGTTTTCGTTTACTTCCATACTTACATTCTTAAAGATTTTTCTGTATCCTAAAATACATAAAAATCAAATTGAGAGGATAAGTTGTGTCAAATAATGATGAGAAATTGGGTGAAATATTTGGGTTTTCTTTATGTACGAAATATTGACAAGTATATCAGTGGCGAGTATGCATGACGGTCAAAAGATTAAATATTTGGATGTGGTGTATGTTTAACAACAAAGGGGGAACGATGCTGTTGACACAAGCCTTAGGCTGTATTTGCATTATTTATTTGTATCACAATGCTGATTAGCGTGTACATACCCAGTCCTAGGTTGTAATTCAACCAATCAGCAACAAGCACGTATAGAAAACTGACCAATGGGATTCATAACTGAGTTTCACGGGGCAGATGTTAGAGGGAAACAAGGAGTTAGCGTTTAGATTTGGAGGCGTACGGATCGAGAAAGATACGATCATGTAGCTATCAGACTGTATTTGTATAACCGAAAATATTAAGTATGTTAGACATTAAATTGGAATAGAAACTGATATATGGTGTTGTTGAATATTTTATCCAGCATTATGCAGAGAAATTAACTTTAATAGAGAGGGACGAACTTGTCCCATGAGCGACACGAGAAAATGGTAGTTAATGCAAATACAGCCTAAGGCTTGTTTTGTTTCAGATTTTATGAATCTTAAGTCATACAATTTATTTTTGTAAGCAAAGTTTGATGTTTGGTAAGGGGGGGATCAACTCAAAATATAGGTCACCAGGTCAAATCTTACAAAAACAAAAACACTCCATATGCCAGAGTTTTGGTTCAATAATGATGAAACTTGACCAGGATGTTTGTCTGGACAATATCTAGGTCAAGTTTGATGTTTGGTAAAGATTGAATGAACCGACTCCTCTCAGGTGAGCGAACTAGGGCCATCTTGGCCCTCTTGTTTATTAATTATGTTCACATTTATGTCAATTTTCTGTTAAATGTCCTCTAGATTATCGGAACTTATACTCTAAAAGCATATTGATGCAGGTGTTTAAAAGAGAAGATTGTGTCAGATCATCAATATTCAATCTGAACGCTTCGGACAGTGGGCTACACCACACCAGACGATCGCCGTTATTGCGGAATTGTCCGAGGGTTCCCGATTGCATGAATATCGTTTTACGGTAATCGGTAACGCGTTTTCGACATCGGATTTTGGGCGGGAATTCAACTCGGGCACAGTCTTATATCGACCGGGTACGTTTAAGTATATTTACCGTACCCGGGGTACATGTTAGTATACTTAAGAGTACCCGGGGAACATGTAAGTAGTACCCGAGCCGACAATGACCAATCGAGCGTTTCCGCCGCTCTGCGCGCACGGCAACCACGCCGCCAAAGCCGAACCAGGCCCACCAGTTCACAAGAGCCAACCAATGAGCACCCAACCCTGAACATTATGAAGCTTAGCACCCTTATCTACCCACATTTGACCCACGACACCAAGAAGACCTATTGTGTGTGTCAGTGTCATTGAGCGTGTAGGAGGGCTGATAATAGTCTATGTCATGATGTTATGGTTAAAGAATAGCACTGTTTGTCACTAGCTTATTGTAAATTTGTCCAACTACCGGTATTGTAACAACATTTTGTGTCATGTAACCTAATAGCTTATAATCTTATTGTCGGATATGACACTGTCGCGTTTTTTTTACTGTAATCATGGTTAATTACCCGGAACGCTCGATTTGTCATGGTCGGCTCGGATATTACTTTAATGTACCCTGGGTACTCTTAAGTATACCTAAATGTAATTCGCGTACGGAAAATATACTAACACGTACCCGGCAATCCAGACTGCATCCGAGTTCTATTCCCGCCAAAAATCCGATGTAAATCGCGCTACGGAATACAAAACAGATATCTATTTGAACAAAATCTGCCTCGACATGCTTTTTGGGGTAGAGCTTCATTTAAATAATATAGAGGTCATTTTACAGAATATAGACATAAATATGAACATTATTAATTTAGGGAAAAAGCCGACAACGACCAATATAGCGTTACAATTCCCGGGTACGTTTCAGTATATTTTCCGTGTCCGGGGCACATTTACGTATACTTTAGAGTACCCGGGGTACATTAAAGTAGTACCCGAGCCGACAACGATCAATCGAGCGTTATTTACTGGATTGATTTATATATTGGTTTGGATGATGTCCTTTCTCAGCCCGAGAGAGATATATTATTTTGGTTCGAGCATTGTACAGGGGACGCAATATTCTATAGGCGACCCTGGTTCTGTAAAGTGCCATGTGTAAAGCATCTGCACACTGAACACCTATCATGAAATTAATTTATGATTGTTCCTTTCAAAAAAGTTGGTTAAGTAGTTTGGAATTTAAAAATTCTAGCATTCCGTACACGGTGTGAGTAAATTTTATTTGCAAAGTTGATGTGGTCTATTAATATTCAACGTTATTTCAGCGTTACAGTCTAACATTTCCCGATTGATCTGTACCAAACTTTTTCAGATGAAAACACGCGGACATTATAATAATTTTGTTTTTAAATGTAAAGTTTTATTGTGTTTTGTGTACAAGTTACCATGTTAAATCAACCTAGCTTTCATACTTTTTTTAATTAACGTCGGATAAAGATGTTAGTTTTCTATTATTATTTGTAAAATAGCGTTTGTAACCATAACAACGACAACTTTTGTTTAACGAAAAAATACCGTGCTTAATTGTAATCCCTACATAGCCCTCTTTCATCGACCTGTCTTTGAATACTTTACGAATTCTCCCAGGAGCCTGATTTTAGTTTTCAATTATTTCACTAATCGGAGAAACCCCTATTCTGTCTGACAAAAACACACATATCCCCCATGTGGCTAAATATACACGTACCAGGTTTCATCAACGAAGCTTAAGTACTTTTTAGTTAATCAGGATCCAGATTCTGACGCAACTGAACGGGGGTAAAACTTCAGTCCCCTTCATTTGACGGTTACTAATGAAATGATAACGTATTTACAGCCGCCTATGTTTTAGTGATTTAAGCATTATCGGCACTTGCAAAATATGATCATTTTCTTCATAAATGAACATGTTTTGGTAGCGTAATGTCTTTAGCTTAGTATACATCTTGTTGTGAGACAACTCATATGATTCCCATGTTCTCTTTACCTTTATTATTTGCAAATTATGGTCACTACTTTCAAAAGAACTAAAAATGCATTTCCGTTATGTGACAAAACTTTTAATTATTTTTCTTTTGTTTTCTACACTATTTTGTTATCGTTTCAAATACGTACATTCTGAAAGCATGTTTAGGTTAAGTCAATCATAATATTTTTCTGTGTCATAATGCTTACGCTTTTATTATGAATTTACAGAGCTGGATATATGTATATTAGTACGCATCTTATACCATGTTGAGGTTAGGATACTTGGTCCTAGCTTGCATAAAAAACGTTGTAATGACGCTCTCTGATCTATAGACGTTACGTTAATAGAACGTTGCGCCGTAACGTATTAAGAACATAACAATAACATATGAGTAAACCATTTTCTACATAACTATATTTTAACATTGAAGTATCGCGGATGATTTATATCAAGTCGTATTTTGTGAGACAAACTAGTATAAAACGTGATTCTTCATACTTTATTTCATTCATTCTATCGCACACACTCATATCAAACTTCATACATAGTTCGGTCAAACACATTATTTATAACTTGTTATACATACTATTACACGTATTAACTTAAAATGTAATTAAAACAATTACCGGTAAACATGGTTATACTAGTGCATAATGGACATAATAAGCTCAAGTTTTTCAATCAACATTTAGAGTTGCATTTATGAAAAAGAAATAACTTAATGAAATAACTTTTATCACATAAACCATACGTCCAAGCATAGTATACACATCATCTAGTTTGTCATTGCAAACATGTCGACAAAGAAGTCACAGCTCTACAGGAATGTCGCGAGTTTGCTGCTCCTCCCTCAGTGGAACGCTTATAACCAGCATGCCGTCGTCCCTGATCGAGGCCCTAGCACTTCCGGCGTCTGCACGTTCCGGAAGGCGGAAGTCGCGCCTGACTTCCATGTCTAAGCGAACCCCATCGTCTTCTTCTGTTTTCTTTGCGGCATAAACTTGCAGAGACCCGTCCCTCGCCCGGATGGAAATGTTTTCTACTGGAACGGACCCCATGTCCAGTTGGACCCGGAAATGCTTCTTGCCGTCAATATCAACGACGTTGTTTGCGTCACAGACTGGTTGGTCGGTTTTGTCTTCCGTAGTGGTTTGGTGCAGCTGTTCTACCGGTTCAAAGTCGGGTTTACCATGCGCGTCTTCGTCCAAGATAACGAAGTCAGCAGAAGAAGGTGCTGGGCTCGGGCAACGGCTATTTATCAAACTCTGGTCCGGTGACTCGACAATGCATTCTGCCAATGACACTGGCTCCACCTCTGTTGGGAATTCGGAATTGTTTGGTTTGTCGTCGTTCTTCACTGGTGTTTCTGTCGTTTCTGGACATGGCTTTTCTTTTGATGTTTGGATTTTGTCCTCTTTGCAGCATTTTTCTTTCTTCTCGCAGCATCGCTCTTGTCCTGCCTTACATTTCTCAGGGCATTGTGTATCGCATTCTTTATCCGCGTATCGACCCTTAACAACGAAATAGCCAGCGGGTGACATGAAACAACTCAGCTTCTTAGAGTCGACGTCATCCGGTATCTTCACACGTCTGACCCGCTCAATGACATCATAGTTGTCACCATCACGCTGCTCACGTTTAGCGCTGACCGATAACATCACGCCGTCTATTTTTACGCGTATGTCTTTCGGGAGAAATCCAGTGAAATCTAGCTTGTGTACCAACGGAAACCTCTTCCGCTTAACCGTGTATGGGAAAAACAGCGTCGCTGCGTGTTCTGGTCCCACCATGCCGCAGTTCTGTGAGCGCCGACACATCGGTGAGTTGACTATGCCGTCAAACAAATCCGCAACTAGATGATCCAACATGGAAGTTTGAGCGCTCGTGCCATGGTACGGGTGTCCAACTGGCATTGTCACAATGAGTGGTCGCGAAAATAAACCCATCTTGTCGCTATATGAATTGGTTTGTATCAAAAGATAAAATATGCACTCGATCGTATTTGTATTAGTTATATAGGTTCATCGTGTAATTTCAAAGCTGCTATTGCGTTGTCTTCTGTATCTTTTCTCTTTTGTCGATTGTAGATTTATTGAATGATCCCATAACAAAAGTGTGGCCTTATATACCGAAATGTTGCGTTTTCTCGAATGTTCTGTGTGTTTTCTCGAAAGTTCTGGTGAATGATTTGACATTTTGTTACACGTGTTCTATATTAGTAAACAAATCCAGAACCTTCTGTGCGCATGTGTCAAAGTTATTTTTAGAAACGCTGTGGATTTCGAACCAATCATCGCAATTTTCGATTGGTTTACTACCGACAAGCATTTGCCGAGATAGATCGAGTAGTTTCGTGCATATTCGGGAATTGGTCACATTACCCCAAACCGGAACTCCTGTTTGCAGGGTTACATGCAGTCAGTTTGATACTTATCACACATTGTTCAGTGCATGCTGCATAGGATTTGTTAAATACATTGCAAATGGAATGTTTTGGTAGCAATTTGAAGGTATATTTGTAAGCAATAAGAAAAAAAAAGCCATTTTTGTGCTCTACTTTTTCTGTTGATGGTTCCCGGCTTTGAAAGTAGGTCATACTATTTGAGCCCAAAATGGTCACCTGCACACCTGTCAAAACCGGTGTGCCTCTTCTAAGGTGAATATTTTGAGTTACACCGTATAGTATTTGATGACATCCTTTTTTTCAAATGATTATGCATTTATCTTTCCAATGATGTATGATGATATAGTGGGTCATTGCTTGATCATGGTAAAAATTGATATCGAACTTCAACTATTTTATATGTAATATAGAAGGAAATTAATTGCGCATGCGTAACCAATATTCCGTTGTGTCTAAAATACGGAGAGTAGGTGACAAGAAATTATCAAACGGGACACTTTACGTGCACCAAAGATCTATATATGTTGCAGTAACATTACTACTTAAAATCAATGAATATATTGTACACTATTTATTAAAATAAACTTAACCAAATAAAAATCAGTGTTGCATATGGCAATTGCCGAAATTTCAACGCCATATGTGGTCTGGTATAAATAGATGTTATTAGATACAAAAGACTCATTTTTATTATCGTTTGCATATTTAATTCCATTTTAATTTCCCGCAAAATTAAAATGGAATTAATTGTGTCACAAATAAATAAAAACGAGCATTTTGTATCTACAAAAATCTATGTAATCATACCACATCTAGCGTTGAAATTGTGACTATTGATATAAGGAACACTGATTGTTTAGGTGTTAACTTTATTTTACGAAATACTTAACGAAATTTTCGTTGATTTTGAGCGTTATAGAGGCTTCAATAGAATGCCGAATCATAATGAGTCGGAACATGGTCTATGGTCTAAAACTAGGTCACCAGGTAAAATATAAATAAAATCTTAGATCTTTGTATGGACAGAGATAATTTTAAACATATTTTGTTCCTTATTACGTTAGTGAATACACATGTCTGTCGTAAGCAAAGAGAAGGAAACTACCTTACTGTGTATGTAAGTCATTTGCCAAGTCGTGTATCAAACTCGCTTGGTCATTGTCGGCTCGGGTATTATTTACATGTACCCCGGGTACTCTTAAGTATACTAACATGTACCCTGGGTACGGTAAATATAAATCGGTCGTCGTCGGCTATTTTTTTAAGAGTACCCGGGGTACATGTAAGTAATACCCGAGCCGACAATGACCAACCGAGCGTAAATATACTAAAACTTGCCCGGGAATTTTAACGCTAAATCGGTCGTCGTTGGCTTTTTTTAGCTCACCTGATTGCTCAGGTGAGCTTTTGTGGTTTTTGTCCGTCTTCCGTCCGTCCGTCGTCCACATTTGGTTTGTAAACACTCTAGATGCCACATTTCATGTCGGATCTTCATGAAACTTGGTCAGAAGATTTGTCCCAATGATATCTCGATCAAGTTCGAAACTGGGTCATTATGGGTCAAAAACTAGGTCACTAGGTCAAAAAAAAAGAAATACCTTGTAAACTCTGTAGAAGTCACATTTCATGCCCAATCTTCATGTAACTTTGTCAAAATGTTTGCCTTAATTATATGTTGGTCTAGTTTAAAAGTGGTTCCGGTCCGTTGAAAAACATGGCCGCCAGTGGGCGGGGCAGTTTTCCTTATTTTGCTATAGAGAAACCCTGTAAACACTCTAGAAGTCACAATTTTTGTCCAATCAACATGAAAGTTGGTCAAAACATTGGTTTTATTTATTTCTCGGACGAGTACAAAAATGGTCCAGATCGGTGAAAAAACATGGCCGCCAGTGGGCGGGGCATTTTTCTCTATATGTATATACCGTAGTGAAAACATGTGAACACTCTAGAAGTCACATTTTTGGCCCAATTCGCATGAAATTTGGTCAGAACATTTGTTTTCTTGATATGAGAGTTGAGTTCGAAAATGGTTCCGGTCAGTTGAATAACATGGCTGCCGAGGGGGGGGGGGATTTGCCTTATTTGGCTATATAGAAACCTTGTAAACACTCTAGAAGTCACAATTTTTGCCCAATCATCATGAAAGTTGGTCAAAACATTGGTTTTATTGATATCTCGGACGAATTCGAAAATGGTCCAAATCGGTGAAAAAACATGGCCGCCAGTGGGCGGGGCATTTTTCTCTCTCTCTATATATAGTGAAACATGTGAACACTCTAGAAGTCACATTTTTGACCCAATTTTCATGAAATTTGGTCAGAACATTTGTTTCCTTGATATAAGAGTTGAGTTCGAAAATGGTTCCGGTCAGTTGAATAACATGGCTGCCGGGTGGGGGGCAGTATTCTTATATTTATATAGTAAAAAAAGCTTGTGAACACTCAAGAAATCATATTTATTGCCCAATCATCATGAAACTTGGTAGAAAGATTGGTTTTATATATATCACATAATAAATGCCATAATTATTGCCCTTAGATTGTCCAAATTTTCATTATATTATACAAAATCCTTGTAAACACTCTAGAGGTCACAATTTTGTTTCAGATTTTATGAATCTTGGTCATAATAATTATTTTTGTAAGCAAAGTTTGATGTTTGGTAAGGGGGGGGGGTCAACTCAAAACATAGGTCCTCAGGTCAAATCTTACAAAAACAAAAACACTTCATATGCCAGAGTTTTGGTTCAATAATGATGAAACTTGACCAAGATGTTTGTCTGGACAATATCTAGGTCAAGTTTGACGTTTGATAAAGATTGAATGAACCGACTCATCTCAGGTGAGCGAACTAGGGCCATCTTGGCCCTCTTGTTTATTAATTATGTTCACATTTATGTCAATTTTCTATAAAATGTCCTCTAGATTATCGGAACGTATACTCTAAAAGCATATTGATGCAGTTGTTTAAAAGAGAAGATTGTGTCAGATCATCAATATCCAACCTGAACGCTTCGGACAGTTTGCTACACCACTCCAGACGATCGCCGTTATGGCGGAATTGTCCGAGGGTTCCCGATTGCATCAATATCGTTTTACGGTAATCGGTAACGCGTTTACGACATCGGATTTTGGGCGGGAATTCAACTCGGGCACAGTCTTATATCGACCGGGTACGTTTAAGTATATTTACCGTAATCGGGGTACATGTTAGCATACTTAAGAGTACCCGGGGAACATGTAAGTAGTACTCGAGCTGACAATGACCAATCGAGCGTTACCGCCGCTCTTCGCGCACGGCAACCACGCCGCCAAAGCCGAACCAGGCCCACCCGTGCACAAGAGCCCACCAATGAGCATCCAACCCTGAAAATTATGAAGCTTAGCACCCTTATCTACCCACATTTGACCCACGACACCAAGAAGACCTATTGTGTGTGTCAGTGTTATTGAGCGTGTAGGAGGGCTGATAATAGTCTATGTCATGATGTTATGGTTAAAGAATAGCACTGTTTGTCACTAGTTTATTGTAAATTTGTCCAACTACCGGTATTATAACAATATTTTGTGTTATTTAACCTAATTACTTATAATCTTATTGTCGGATATGACACTGTCGCGTTATTTTTTTTATTTTGGTTCGAGCATTGTACAGGGGACGCCATATTCTATAGGCGACCCTGGTTCTGTTAAGGGCCATGTGTAAAGCATCTGCACACTGAACACCTGTGTTAAACTCACATGCAAAGGACATAGTTGGAACTTTAGTTTTGGCACGCTTGGGATGTCGCATATCAATTAGTCAATCGTGAAATTAATTTATGACTGTTCCTTTCAAAAATGTTGGTTAAATAGTTTGGAATTTAAAAATTCTAGCATTCCGTAAACGGTGTGAGTAAATTTTATTTGCAAAGTTGATGTGGTCTATTAATATTCAACGTTATTTCAGCGTAACAGTCTAACATTTCCCGATTGATCTGTACCAAACTTTTTCAGATGTAAAGTTTTATTGTGTTTTGTGTACAAGTTACCATGTTAAATCAACCTAGCTTTCATACTTTTTTTAATTAACGTCGGATAAAGATGTTAGTTTTCTATTATTATTTGTAAAATAGCGTTTGTAACCATAACAACGACAACTTTTGTTTAACGAAAAAATACCTTGCTTAATTGTTATCCCTACATAGCCCTCTTTCATCGACCTGTCTTTGAATACTTTACGAATTCTCTCAGGAGCCTGTTTTTAGTTTTTAATTATTTCATTAATCGGAGAAACACATATTTTGTCTGACAAAAAACACACATATTCCCCATGTGGCTAACTATACACGTACCAGGTTTCATCAACGAAGCTGCAGTTTTTTTAAAATTTAATCAGGATCCAGATTCTTACGCAACTGAGCAACTGAACGGGAGTAAAACTTGAGTCCCCTTCGCTTCCATTCGTAGGGTACTAATGCAATGAAATGTATTTACAGCCGCCTATGTTTCAGTGATATAAGCATTATCAGCACTTGCAAAATATGATCATTTTATCATAAATGAACATGTTTTGGTATCTAAATGTTTTTAGCTAAGTAGACACCTTGTTGTGAGACAACTCATATGATTCCCATGTTCTCTTTACCTTTATTATTTGCAAATTATGGTCACTACTTTCAAAAAACCTAAAAATGCATTTCCGTATGTAACAAAACTTTTTCGTTTTTTTTCTACATTGTGTTGTTCTCGTTTCAAATACGTACATTGTGAAAGCATGTTTAGGTATGTCAATCATAATATTTTTCTGTGTCATAATGCTTACGATTTTATTATGAATCGACACATCTGAATATATGTATATCATCATCGTATGCCATGTTGATATAAAGAATAATAGGCTGGTGACATGGATGGAGAATGGTTATCTGGCAAGTCGGAGGAAGTTTCGGGTGAGCCGAAGGCGAACCCGATAAGATACTCCGACGAGCCAAATAATCATTCTCCATCCACATCACCAACCTATTATTCTATTTATCCTGTCACATTTACAACATTCATTGAAATGTTTCTAAAATATATAGTTTTCCAGTATTTTGTGTTTAAATATTTAATATGGGAAAAAACACGCCGCAGCAAAAACATTGTGACGGCTCGTCATGCAAAACGCTTAGGCTAGCTTCCGTCTTGTTAAACAACACAGAAATCGAGTCAATAGTTATTTATTCAATACACAAAGACGAAATTATGCTGTTACAAAATAATTTTAAATACACGTATGTTGTAATTTTTTAAATTGAAAACAAGTATATCTTATAAATAGAAAATAGTACAGGCGTGCGCATGCGCGGACACCAACTGACGGATATTCGAGGTCACGTGGTCATCTTGCCTTATAGCTTCCGTCTTGTTAAACAACACAGAAATCGAATCAATAGTTATAAATTCAATACACAAAGACGAAATAATGCTGTTACAAAAATAATTTTAAATACACGTATGCTGTAATTTTTAGATGGTCGCTTTAGCAACCGTCTAAAGTGCTAAGTGTGAAATTCAGGTCGATACGGCCTAGGTATGATTATATCTAATACCCGCTTGCGTATCCGCGCAAGAAAGAGTTGTATAATTTATGCAAGAGGTTTGAGTTCTCAAATTATGTGTATTCACAAATGGAAACATTATATTAATATCGTGTTACATTCAATATTTTCGAACGGTGTTTTATAGAAAAGAATCAATAAACAATGATCGTATTGTACGTGTCGCGGAGGAGATTGTTTATGAATAATTAAAATAGTCCACTTTCTGCTGCGTGTGCGTGACGTAGTATTTTCGCTCAGCTCATTCATAAATCTGAGGCTGGCGGTAAACAAAGGGGAGTCCGTGTGAGAATAACGCAATAGTATAATGTTACGCTTGTTTATATTCGCAGGTCTCAATTAATAATACGTTGACCACGAGTTCAACAATTATTACAGGGATACGATAGACAACATAAAAAATGTTTCATTATCGCTGAAACTGAATATTAAAAAAACATTTGAAGAATATTCTTTAAAATGTGTAGTCTTGCTGTTTTGAAATAAGGTTTGGAATTTTGGTTTCCAAATAACTTAATTCAAAACAAAAGTTTAATTATAGTGTTTTTTACTTGTTAGTCGCATACTTACCGCACTATAATGTGTGTTTTATTTTATGCTTTCCGGTGGTTTATAGAGAAATATCAGTAAATTTAAACTGATAATTATACTGTTAAAACAGTGAAAATTATCAGTGAAAATTATCGATTATTTTCACTGTTTTACCGGCACTATTTTTTTACCCCCATTGTGACCCCCACGCATTCTTCCACCAAGAGCGAGAACTCTTCGTTGAATATTTATATCAACATACGGAGTAACTTCCCTTCAACAAACATGTACACACTGTTAGCGTTATTTACGCTATAAATAGACTCCACATATTAATACGCTAACATGACATAAACAAATTGTGTCGTCATATGATTATTTATTTTTTAAATGATGTTATCGGTGTTTTTTTCATTGCATTGTAAATACAAAAAAGTTATTGTTTTACTTTGTTTTATTGTGAACTATTTGCAACGCTTATTGTAAAAGCGGTAATGATATTTTGGGGCGCCCAATGGGAAATTGGTTTGAACGGATTGGCAAACGTATAAAAATATTTATTTGTGAGCATAAAATAAAAAGAAAATTTGTTGGATTGGGTGGAATATCGATTTTAATTCACTCGTTATCATAGAAAAAATCTATTTAGAATATCTAAAATATAATTTTCTATGATCACTCGTGAATTAAAGTCGATATTCCACCCAATCCAACAATTATCCTCTATATAATAGGCAAACCATACATTAGTAAATTCAATCTGCCTTCGCACATAGAAGGAATGGGTCAATTAGGTGCTGCGTTTCCTTTGCTTACTTCAGTTAGAGGTCAATTCTTACGTAATAGCAATCACAAGGCCCCGGCTTCAAAGGAATTGCAGAGCGTTCTTACATAATAAAAGTCGAGTCGCATGGTATTTGAGTTTAGCGTCCTATTTCGTCACGTGGTTCTTTTTCGCGGGTGTTTTGGCATTCATGATATGAGGCTATATATGCGCCTGTCGATAAACAAAGGAAAGTTTACGGGCGATAACAACGCAATAGGTAACGCTATCACATACAACTCAATGACGTAGTAAAGGTCGTAAATTGAGAGATTTGGGGAAAAGTGGACGCTTATTTATATTCTCAATTTATTAAACAGAACTTCAGCGATACGATAGACAAAAAACCAAAAAAAAAATGTTTCATAATCGCTAAACCCGAATATAACAAACAATTTATAATAATAATACGAATGACCTGTTTCATAACCTCGTTCATGCTACTACAGCGGGTATTTCTGGAAATCGTTCTTTGGTTCTCAACAGATAGCGGCGATCTTTTGTATTGACGGGTGCTAGCAACGCAATAGTAGAAGGTTAGTAGAAGGTTTAGCTTGTTTATATTCACAGTTCTCAATACATAGACAGATGGATATGAGTTCATCAATTACTACAGGCATACTATAGGCAACCTCGAAAATGCTTTATAATCGCTAAACCGAAAACAACTTAATATATTATATTAAATATATTTATAACAATAAATGTCTTTTAAAAATGTAGTCGGCGTATACGCTGACTTTGAAATAAAGTTAGCAATTTACTTTTCTAAATAATTAAATACAATTAAACAAAAATTAAACTATTTTGTTGTGTTTTTCACTTGTAAGCTGCATATTCACAACATGAAATGTGTGTTAGCATTGTCAAACCACACATTAATGTGAGTAAATAAAAAATATACTACCGGAGAGCACTTCATATGTGTCCTCATATGCCTTGTTATGAGTATTTTTCTTCACTTTCGAAATATATCGTATGTTTATATTTGATTTAAACGCAGTTTTCTTTCGACACATTTAAATCAGACGTCAATAGCGCCGTCATGCGAAAATGGGTCTTATGCGTTTCGGCAAGCGTTTGTTAAACCCAACATGTGCTCTTGCGCAGTCAGGCCATAGGCGATGCTGTTCGCTTTAAAATCACTCAATATGTTATGTTTCTCCTTACCAGAAGGAGGGATAGCTGAGTGGGCTATTTATATGATGGGCGCATATAGAATACGACCCATTTTCGCATGACGAGGGTCATTACAAATCTCATTGCGAATTGAAAATACCACATTTAAGAACAATGCTTTTTGATACATAATTGAATTCAAAATAGCAAACTTGTTTATAATGGCAGCCTATCCACACATCAAGGAATGATTTCCAGACGTGCTGACCAAGTACGACAAACATTGTGGTATGATAATTAAACGATTTTCTCTTATCGTGACACTAGACTATTTCGCTAATGATTGTTTTCTCATCTTGGAGGCGAAAGTGAAATTCTGCGAGATGGATTGTAACGCGTAATTGTAACAGGGCCACAATTTGTGTCGTTTGAGCATACAGAGAGTAGTCCGGAATTCTGAACAGTGCTACATCCTTTGAAATGAGCACATACGCAGTGATGTAGCAAAAATTCAGAGGTTGTATCTCGAATCAGCTTATTAAATATTCGAAAATATTCATGCGTGTCTGTTGGCGTTATGTAAAAGTCACTAAGATGAAAATTGAAACAGCTTCGCCTAAAAGCGCATTAGTGCTCTATACCTATGTTTATGTTAGCGTTGTTGACACCGTGTGAACTGCTCGGGTAACAAGTAAAGCATAAACAGCAATGTTTATATACTTTTATTCCTCCATATACAAGATACGAAGATTATTGTATATTTTGAATTTGTATATGGTGTCAAAAATCAAAAGTTGTGTACACGGAACTTTCATTATGAATTTATATTCTTGGTGAGATAGTCATTTGATATTAGAAAAAAATATTCCTTTAATGTGATGGTGACTGAAAATTTTCTTTATATTAAGTTCTCATTACCATTTTCATCATACTTTCTATGATTTCAGAACTTCCAAAAAGCATGCTGTTTTTATTTTGTCTTAGTTATTTCTATGAAATAATAAGGATGATAAAAAGTGCACACAAAACTCGACCCGTGCGCTATGACACACACTTTATAAAGTTGAATGGCGTGTGTTCATTTCAAACTTGCGAAAAATGAATTGCGTGTTAAATTATGCAATAGCGAACATCTTCAGTGCCTTCAGCGCTTTGATTTAAATTGAAAACAAGTATATTTTATAAATATAAAAAAGTACAGGCGTGCGCATGCGCGGACACCAACTGACGGATATTCGAGGTCACGTGGTCATCTTGCCTAATATCTTTTGGGATATTAGGATACCTGGTTATCGGGCTGATTTAAAGGCATGTGACAGGATAAATGTGGATACTTGTCCTAGCTTGCTTAAAAAAAACGTTTCAATAACGCTCTCTGAACTATAGTCGTTACGTTAAAAGAAAGTTGCGCCGTAACGTATTAAGAACATAACAATAACATAAAATGAGTAAACCAGATACTACATAATTATATTTGAACATTAAACTATCGTTGATGATTTGTAACAAGTCGTATTTTGTCAGACAAACCAGTAGAAAACGTGATTCTTCATACTTTATTTCATTCATTCTATCGCATACACTTATATTAAACTTCACTCATAGTTCGGTTTAACACATTATTCATAACTTCTAATAATACTATTACACGTATTAACTTAAAATGTAAAACATTTACCGTTACACATGGTTATACTAGTGCATAATGGACATGATAAGCTCAAGTTTTTCAATCAACATTTAGAGTTGTATTTATTAAAAAGAAGCAACTTAATGAAATAACTTTTATCACATAAATCATACGTCCAATCATAGTATACACACCATCTAGTTTGTCATTGCAAACATGTCGACAAAGAAGTTACAGCTCTACAGGAATGTCGCGATTATGCTGCTCCTCCCTCAGTGGAACGCTTATAACCAGCATGCCGTCGTCCCTGATCGAGGCCCTAGCACTTTCGGCGTCTGCACGTTCCGGAAGGACTGAACGCCTGACTTCCATGTCTAAGCGAACCCCATCGTTTTGTTCTGTTTTCTTTGCGGCATAAACTTGCAGAGATCCGTCTCTCGCCCGGATGGAAATGTTTTCTACTGGAACGGACCCCATGTCAAGTTGGACCCGGAAATGCTTCTTGTCGTCAATATCAACGACGTTGTTTGCGTAACAGACTGGTTGGTCGGCTTTGTCTTCCGTAGTGGTTTGGCGCAGCTTTTCTACCGGTTCGAAGTCGGGTTTAACATGCGCGTCTTTGTCCAAGGTAAAGAAGTCAGCCGAAGAAGGTGCTGGGCTCGGGCAACGGCTATTGTGCAAACTCTGGTCCGGTGACTCGACTATGCATTCTGCCAAAGACACTGGCTCCTCCGCTGTAGGGAATTTGGAATTATTTGGTTTGCCGTCGTTCTTCACCGGTGTTTCTATCGTTTCTGGACATGGTTTTTCTTCTGATGTTTGGATTTCGTCCTCTTTGCAGCCTTTTTCTTTCTTCTCGCAGCATCGCTCTTGTCCTGCCTTACATTTTTCAGGGAATTTTGTTTCGCATTCTTTCTCCGCGTATAGACCCTTGACAACGAAATAGCCAGCGGATTACATGAAACAACTCAGCTTCCTAGAGTCGAAGTCATTACTATTGCAATGTGAACATCTTGGTTGGTTACATTGATCTAAAAACTTATATTTATAAGTGTAAATACTGGGATTTGTTCATATTATCAAACAAGGAAAGTGTTAAGTCTTTACATTCATTTAAACCTATTTTGGCCTATAAAAGATCTAAGAATATTCGTAACAGCCTTGTAAGATGTTCAGTGTCTTATTACAGTAATGATATTAATTTATCGGCTCAATGTAACCGACCAAGATGTACACATTGCAATAATAAAAACATATGTTCAAGTTTCAATAGTAGTGTTACTGGTTTATCGTATGATTAACGCTATGATGTTGATTGTACTTATATATCTTATTACATGTAAAAATTGTAATAAACAATACGTTGGACAAACTAATCAGAATGTTTCCCGCAGAATGAATAGCCATAGCTTTGATATCAGAAATTGTTCAATAAATCCTACTTCACATGTTGCTACACATTTTGGATCCACTGACAATGATTGCACTTTATCAGATTTCACCTTTGTACCTATTGATGTTGTTCAAAACAATCTAGACCGATTATGTTTATGTTTATGTTTATGTATTAAATACCTATGCAGTGTGTAACTTTCTTATGCAACTTCTGTGATAATAATGAACATGTGATTATATTTATTCATTCTTAATCAGTAATATACTTTATTAAACAGTACATATTTGATACATATACATAATTAAAATCTAATACATGACTGTTTCATGGTTACTGCCACCAATAACAAGGACCACAATGGAAATAAGTGAAAATCATTTTTCTCTTTTTTGTGTTATCCTTGATATTGTGTGTGCATTCCATGGTTTGCTATGTATATTGCTGTGATAATATATTTTATATTGTCTGCATTATGTAGTAACTATGTAATGTTCATATGTTTACCAAATAAAATCAATCAATCAATCAATGTAAAGAAACATATTGGATACATAAATTAAAAACTATGATTCCTAACGGTCTAAATAATAAACTGCTGTATGACATTTAGAATATAAACATAATTTACACATACATTTGATGTTTGTCTATTATTATGTTTTTTTTGATAAATTATATTATTACTAATAGACTGTTGTATCATCAATGATCCATCTTTGTAGTATGTATTATGTAATATTATGTACTATATATTTTTCCGCCAAACGACGTTACGTTATTGTATGACGTTGACGTCACTCTCTTTGTATTTGTTTATATTAATGTACTATTGATGAAGGCTATGGCCGAAACATGTTTAGTACCTAGGACATTTTAATAAACAGTGACGTGTTTGTACGATTTATTTAATTTTATTGTACTTATTTACACGAATTTACACAAAAAATCACCACTATGCAAGATATTCTGCCAAAAAAAATATTTACATTGATCCGTAAAATAACGTCTCCTCCCATAAGCGAAAAAAACGTATTACATACGAGTCGTCGCACTTCAGTGCGACGCCAATGATGTATGACGTTCACTTTGGGACTCTAACTTTTCGTTTTTTTTCAGTTAGACTCTTTATAGACTTATAGATTTATAGACGTTTTCGTAGACTTGTACAATGATGCATCTTTATCGAAGTTAACTTGTTTTGTATTTATGCGAGTGTATGTCTCCATAAGTAATGCCTGCGCGTGTGCTCACGCGTTATTGTAAAAATATACATCAACAACACATCACTTAACGTTTCTCTAGTCTGACTCTAATTGATAAATACAAATTAAAAACCAAAATTATTGTTTTATTCTTGCTCAAAATCAAATGCGTTTATGCTGCCTGAGTAAATAGTAATTCACTACTACAGTGTAAAATACAATGCTCAATCCTAGTAAATATAATGCCTTTGAGCGTTCGTTTGAGGAGATGTTAATATAGATACGGTTGCTCTAATTATTTTGTGTTGTTGTTGTAACTGTTGTATTTTTATATTGCATTGTTTGTTTGTACTATTATATAGCTGTTTTTTTGTGTGAAATGCTTACACATTTTGATATATGTAAGTGAACGTTGTGCAAACTATAATCTCTGTACAGAAAATTACCTTCATCACTTGAAATCCCTTCGTAGTGTAGCCTTGATGGCCCATTCTTTATACGAATGATTTAAGTTTATTTGTGTTCCTCTATGAAGCATGTGATTATTGAATTAAAATTGTTAATCCCGTTATCCAGTGACACTGCCCTTTTTCAAATAACACTAACGTTGTAATGGGATGATACCGCTATCCATTAACAATGTATGCATAAAAACAAACTTACGATACAATGTGAAGTATCTTATTATAAGTAAAGAATAAACAGATCGCTATCTTCTAAAAAGAATGACAGTTTTCCTATCTTATTTTTGCTTCATTTGGCGTATATCCAAAATTCATTAAATTTTTGTTTTATGTTTCTAAAGAAGTATTTTACTATGCACACAATGACGAAACTAGTCAGCTGACTGAGATTATACTATTTACGGCCTCAGGCTTCATTAATTTACGATATATTGTGCTCAAAATAAAATGCGCTTATGTTGCGTGGGTAAATAGATGAAAATTCACTACTACAGTGTAAAATACAACGCCCAACCGTTGTCAATATCATGCTTTTTAGCGTTCGTTTGAGAAGATGTAATTACAGATACGGTTGCTATAACTATTTTTTGTTGTTTTAATTGTTGTATTACTTTATTTCATTGTTTGTTTGTAATGTTATATAACTATATTTATTTTGTGAAATGCTTACACATTTTGATATATATAAGTGAACGCTTGTGTAATCTATCATCTCTGTACAGGCAATTATCATAATCACTCAAAATCCCTTCGTATTGTAGCTTTGACGGCTCATTCTTTTTTATACTGATTTTAGTTCATCTTTTGATCCTAGGCTATTATAATTTACTCTTTATACACCCAACATAACCTCACATATCATAATAATGATACCAAACATAGTATCATCCTTTACCATTTGCTTCTTTTTCCTTCTATCTTCTTATCTCTCTGATATATTTATCTTCAATTTGCAGAAGTTCTGTAGCAAGCAACGAAATCAAATCTTAACAACGTATCCGTCGAAATGTGTCCTCATCGCTAATCGCAACAGGCGTATCGTGCTAGCGTTTCTTGCTCATCTTGTATTTATTGGAGATTATTATTATGTTGTACATTAAACAGAGACCAAGAAACGGCGTCATGGTTGCATAAAGATCACCAGCTTTTTTCCATTTTTCCTGCACTTATTATATGTATGTCAATTATGGCTTACTGTAACAAGCCTTTTCTCATTACAAATTTATGTATACGCGTCTATGAACACAGCACTGAGAATTGAACATCCAAGCAAACGTTTTCTGATAGGAAAAAAACATACACACGGATATTATTTTCCTCAAAACGCTTCTAAAATGGTTCGTGTGTGCTGAAACATGTTGTTGGATCTCTATAGTCTTATTGCGATCATGTGATATTCATCTTAACCCTGGGCCAACTTTGTCTGATCTATCTTCTAACACAGATGCAAGCAGTTCTTCTCCCTTTCTAAATTCGTCGGCAACAAACCACATCCGGTTTGTATATTAAAATATTCAAAGTCTGAAGCATAAAATTGATGTTCTTTACACAGGTCTACGAGAATTTGACATAATTGATTTTACTGAAACATGGTTAAATAGTTCTTTTCGATCTGATGATCTCCTCTTTGACGGTTTCCACCAACCAATTCGCAAGGATCGCGCATTCGATTCACACGGTGGCGTTGCTATATACGTAAATGAAAGTATTGCTTTTAAAAGCAGACAAGATCTTGACCTGAATTATGTTGAAAGTATTTGGATTGAAGTTTTTTCCATCAAAAAATAAATCCATTTTGTTTGGCGTGTTTTATAGACCGCCTAGTGCGGATAAATCATATATGATTTCCATTGAAGAGTCTATAGGGGCTAGCCAGAGACACGCGAATAAATGATAGTATTATAACAGGTGATTTTAACATAAATGCTCAAGCTGAACCGTCGGAACGAAAAATTAATGATTTATGTCAACAATATGAATTAACGCAACTTATTGACGAACCAACAAATTATACTGAACACACATCTTCCATTATTGATCTTATCTTTGTAAGTAATCGGAATAATGTACTACTTTCTGGATCAAGCGAACCATTTTTAGACGAAACCGTTCGGTACCACTGCCCTGTTTTTGTAACATTAAAATTTACAAAACCCAGATACAAAACGTGTAATCGACATATCTGGCGCTACGACATTGGAGATTATTCAAAACTGCGTTAAATGATGTCAGATACTAATTCGGATCTACATAAATCCGAAAATGTTGATATATATGCAGATAATTTAACTAAAACAATATTGAAAATTGCAAGTATATGTATTCCGAACAAAAATGGGTGAATCCGTTTGCGTGATCTTCCATGGATGAACAATAACATAAAAAACAAATTCGACAACGGAAGCGCCTTTACTGAAAAGCAAAACAATTTGAGAAGGATATTCATTGGTCAAACTTCCGCCATGACAGGAATGAGGTAGTCTTACTCTTGCGTAACTCGAAAATTAAATACTTTCACAATATTGCTCAAAAACTAAAGTCATCAGACCTCTCCGCTAAAACTGGTGGAAGACACTGCGAACATTTGTCCCTTCTAACACAACAAACACAATATCATCTCTTTACGATGAAAAAGGTTTTGTAGAGGATAATACAAGTAAAGCGGATATGCTCAACCAGTATTTCGCAAGCCAGTGTTCACTTAATGAAACAAATCACGATCTTCTCCCAATGCACCATACATACACAAACATTCTTCAGTCTATACATAAAACACCAGAGGAAGTAATTGACTCAATTAAATGTCTAAAGGTAGGAAAAGCGTCTGGTCCTGATGGAATAGATAATAGAATCCTAAAAGAAGCAATGCATCGATTAAGCTACCCCCTGTGTTATTTGTTTAACTCTTATCTTGCAAAATGACATCTTGTTGGAAACTTGCAAATGTGTGCCCAGTTTTCAAAAAAAGCGATCCATCCTTAACGTCAAATTATCGACGCATATCACTGATAAATACAACCGAGAAGGTCTTTGAAAGAATATTGCATCAACACATTTTAAATTTTCTTCGTGCAAAATCGTTTTTTGAACCCACTCAATCTGGCTTTTTGCCCGGTGACTCCACTGTCAATCAGCTGACATATATATACAACACATTTTGCAAAGCACTAGATAATGGCCTCAAGGTCAGGGTTGTTTTCTTCGAAATAAGTAAATCTTTTGATAAAGTATGGCACAAAGGTCTTTTATTTAAACTGCAACAAGCAGGCATTCGAAAAAAACTATTATCGTTTTTGTCTAATTATCTTTCTGATCGTCAACAAACAGTAATCTAACCGTGATCGTCCGGATCAACCCCTATTGAAATTCTCGCCGGAGTCCCTCAAGGTTCTATTTTAGGACCACTATTTTAGTATATACAAATGACATAATTACTGACATAAATGCACACATACATTTGTTCGCTGATGATACCAGTCTTTTCATGGTCGTAAATTCGCCTAACGAAACTGCAGCCGTACTGCAATCAGATATCGAGCAAATTTCTAGTTGGGCTAACAAATGGATGGTTTGTTTTAACCCTTCAATCCGAATCAATGATTATTTCTCGCAAAATAAATAAACCAAATTATCCACCATCGACCATGCAGAACATTAATATTTCAATTGTTGATATCCATAAACATTTAGTTGTTTTTATGTCAAATGACTGTAGCTGGGTTCCCACTGCCCATCAGATTAACTCGATCAAGCCCGACCAAGCGATCGGGTACTGGTCTGGTTCGGTCGGCATGAGTGGTCGGGGGCGGTCGGGTAGGTCGGCATTGGTCGGGCTTACTACCCGATATTGTTTTACATGTCAAAAATATCGAGTAGCGGTCGAGTAGAAAAAGGGTCGAGAAGCGCTCAGGAAGTGGTCGTGTATTAGTCGAGTAGAACATCGAGTTGATCGTGAAGCAATCGTGTGGCGATCGGATTGGCATCTTTTACACGATCTGTACCCGATCCGCTCGACCTCTAACCGAGTTATTTTAGATCGCAACACGACTCACTCTACCTCTATTCGATTTGATGTACATATTTACTAGACTGCTACCCGACGGCTACTCGACCGTTCACGATACCTTAGCGATAGCTATTCGACCATACACGAGCTGATGTCACTAAAACAAAACTCAGGTGCAAAACGTCGTGCTTGTCTCTGGTCGTGTGAAGATCTGGTGGCAATCGGGCTGAGGTCCACTTGGTCGAGCTGAGATCGTATAGGGCTAGCGTACAGGTCGAGATGATCGAGCGGAAATCGAAAAGATGGTTGAGTGGACGTCGTGAATGAGTCGTGTTGGGATCGTGTGTTATCGACAAGAGGTCGAGAAGAAGTCGTGAAGCCGCTTTTTAGTCGAGCTTGGTCGGGTTTTGTCGGGAAGTTTCGGTGATCGGGATGATCGAGTTGATCGGATCGGCAGTGGGAACCTACCTTGTACATGGCCTGCGCACATATCCTTTATAAAGGAAAAGGCATGGTCATGAGTTCATATAATGCGTTGATTAAAAACAATTCTTGTTAAAAAAACTCTCGAGAAAATATATTTTTCGTTTATAAGCCCAATCATTGAGTACTCAGACGTTGTATTTGACAATTGTACGCAGTACGAAAAAGATGAATTAGAGAAAATACAAACTGAAGCCGCGCGAATAACAGCCGGATGCACACGTCTAGTCTCATTAGAAGAACTTTATAATGAATTAGGATGGAAAACTCTCAGCCAACGAAGACGTAAACATAAGCTAATATTAATTTATAAAATGAAATCAAATAATGTTCCGAACTACTTACAGTCCCTTGTTCCCGCAACAGTTGGGTCGCACAGCAAATACTCATTTAGAAATCCGTCACATCTCCAGCCAATTCAAGTGCGAACGTCACTCTATTCAAATTCGTTTGTACCGTCCACTGTATTCCGAATCGAATCATCTTTCAGATGACGCCAAAATCGCTGAATCGATCCATTCAAAATGCTTATTAACATTGATCGACCGATTCAAAATCCCATATTCTCGTACTGCGAAAGACGCTCGTCAACATTACACACGCGCTTACGTACAAAGTGTAGCGCCTTAAATGACCATCTTTTTAGACGTTATATTGTTACATCCACATTATGTGTATGCGGACTTCAGGAAACGACGTCACATTATTTTCTCGAATGCAATCAGTATGCACATGCTGCGGAGAACTTCTTAACACAATATCCGTTTATTCCGTCCCCTGCATTGAAACTATTCTGTTTGGAGACAACACGCGTGACTACCTAACCAATATTAAAATAGCTGATGCTATTCACAAATTTATAGTTAATAATAAGCGATTTGATTCGTAAATAAGCTATAGAACGACTCTCAACCCTTTTCTCGTCTTTTCCCTTTTCAAATATTTCAAAACTAATTTTATCTTCTTCCCAGAACTCTACCACTCTATCCTTCACCTCCATATGTCAACATAAAACTTGCTTTTTACAATTGAACCACTATACACGGAGTGTGTCTCTTTATTAAACGGTTATTATTGTTTAATAATCAAATTATTTTTTTTTATTTTATTTTTTTTTCTTTTTTTTTTATTCAATATCATACATACAATGTAAACATGTATATGAGCATACAACACAGTGATTGTACAAAGCAATAAAGTTCAGACATGTTATACAAGATATGCTAATATATATATATTTTTTAGAGAGAAAAGAAAAGAACAACAGAGACATAGTTATGAACAATGATGAGTTGTATAAAGTCGGAAGAAAGCATACTGGACTTGTGTGTTTTGTTGTATATTCACAATGATCTTGTCCGATTGAGAAAAAAAAATAAACAAAACTATTTTAGAGGGATAAACTAACATTAGAGTGAAATGTATATTAGTGGACAAAACATTATGAGAATTTAATCCGATTCCATTTTTGTTCAAAGATTTGTAATGTGTCATTACTGAGGGCTATTTCTTTCTCAATCTGGATTTTTAGTTTAAGACTATGGACAAAACAATT
The DNA here is from genome assembly GCF_020536995.1 of Dreissena polymorpha. Lineage (NCBI taxonomy): Eukaryota > Metazoa > Mollusca > Bivalvia > Myida > Dreissenidae > Dreissena > Dreissena polymorpha. The sequence goes on along the minus strand of NC_068362.1, from coordinate 73,513,279 downwards.
AAAATTTGGTACTTGTTTTTTGTACTTCATGTTTAAGATAAACTATTTCATCAATATAACCATAAAATTCACAATATTATTACAGTCTATTGATTTCAATGAGTTAATTCCGAAACTTACATCTAAGAAAGATAGTTTAATGTTTAGTTGATGTTGTTCAAGAAAAGATATTAATTGATTCCAAATAGGCTGGATGTGTTTGCACTCCCAAAAAAGATGTTCTATAGTTTCAATGTTTTCACTGCAGAAGTCACACAGATTTGAGTTAGATAATTTGCATTTCTAGAGATATTTATTTGTAGCTATAATTCTATGGATGTATTTATATTGAAAATTTCTCAGTGTGCTTTCAATTGTTGCTTTATATGGCATGGTAAATATGTGTTTCCAATTTAGTTCATTTTCTCCAAAAGGACTTGCCATTTATTTTTGATTTTGGAGTTTTCTGTAGGGTTTTTAATTTGTAGTGTGTAAAATATTTTATTTGTTTTGTTTTTTCTTCCAAGTATGTTTTCTACAAATGTTGTTTGAGTACATGGTGTATTATTTGTATTGATTTCAGATTTAATATGTATGGGTATGCTTTTGATTAGTGTGTAGTACTTCAGAAAATTATTTGAAGGTATTCCGTATATGTAGCATATATTATCAAAAGAGTAGAAATCCTTAATTCTGTAGTCATATAATTGGTCGACATATTTAATGCTTCGTTCAAACCAGTCTTTATAGAAAAACGTCTTATTGTTTGACGTTATGTCTTTATTATTCCATATTATTGTTTTACTGCTGGTTTGGGTTTCTAAATTATGAGTGACATCACTCCACGCTGATAGAACATCAGACAGAAATATGTTTTCGTTGGCAATTTCATGTAAGATAGTATTGCTGATGTTACATTCAAAGAGTAAGGAGTCACCATATTTTTTTAGGATTTTCTGGTAGAATAATTTCCATTTACTCGTATTGGTACTATCTAGGTATCTTTTAACCCAGCTGCATTTGATTGCATTCAAGAATGAGTCAATGTTCGTTAATTGGATACCTCCATTTTCTACAGATTGAATTAGCTGAGTTCTTTTTATTTTATCAGGCTTACCGTCCCATATGAAATTAAATATTGCTGATTTTATATCGTTAATAACATCAATTGGTGGATTTGGGAGAACTGTAAATACATATATTAACTTAGGAAGTGCAAACGTTTTCAATACTGTGTTTTTTCCAATAAGTGTAAGTTTACGATGATGCCATGATTTTAAGCAGTTTTTAAAATTCTGTAATTTAGGTAGTATGTTTTTTAGAACTGTATCCTTTTCATTATTTGTGAAAGTAATTCCTAACGTTGTGGCTTCATCGGATGTCCAATTAAATTTCATTTCTTTATTATATTGAACATTACTTTGTTTTAATTTACCTACTCGTAGCACAGTACATTTACTTTTGTTTAGTTTAAGACCCGATGTCATTCCGTAAAGGGTTAGCGACTCTATAAGGTTATGGAAAGAATCGTAATTGTCATTTAAAAATAAGTTGCATCGTCAGCAAATAGGGATTGTTTGATTTCTTCGTCAGGTTCTAGTGATATGCCTTTTATGTGTTTATTTGATTGGATGTGATGTGATAGATACTCGATGCAAATAATAAATAGGGATGATGAGAGTGGACATCCTTGTCGAACCCCTCGTTCGATGTTAAAACTGTTTGAAAAGAAGCCATTGTTAATGATTATACTGTTAATATCGGTATAGAATAGTTTGACCCATTGAATGAGACTTTCACCAAAGTTCATATTTTCTAAGCAAGAGAACATAAATGAATGATCAAGCGAATCGAATGCCTTTTCAAAGTCTGCAAAGAATATTAGACGAGGATTATTTGAATTGTTGAAATAGTTTATGCATTCTAGGATAAGACGAACGTTTTCACCAATGTAACGTCCTTTTATGAAACCAGATTGAGATTTTGAAATGATTGATGGTAATATTTTTTTTATTCTGTTTGCTATACTTTTAGTTGCAATTTTATAATCATTGTTAAGTAAACTTATCGGGCGCCAGTTTGATAATGATTCTAAGTTTTTTTCCAGGTTTTGGAATAAGTGATATAATACCTTGATTTGTAGCGTAGTTAAGTTTTCGTAGTTAAATGAATAGTTAAGTGAATTAATTAGATGTGTTTTTATATCATTCCAGAATATTTTATAAAATTCGATTGTGATGCCATCAGATCCTGGGCTTTTGTTATTTTGCATTTCTTTTAGGGCTAATCCACATTCATATTCATTAAGCAATCCGTCGCACAGTTGTTTTTCCTCCTGGTTTAAAGCGTGATGTGTATTTTTAAAAAGGGTGTTATTTTCAACATTTTTTCTTTTATAGAGGGTTTCGAAAAATAAACGTTGTTCTTCTAGTATTTGAGTTCTGTTTGTTATATCTTTGCCATTGACTACTAATTTGTGTACAGTTTTTTGTTCACTTCTACGTTTTTCAATGTTTGCGAAATATTTTGTATTTTTTCATTGTGTTCAATATGCTGTGCACGCGCTCTTAGTATTATTCCATTGAGATGTGTATGATAGATTCCATCTAATATTTGTTTTTTTAATGTTATTTCATTTTCAATGTCGGTGGTATCATTTGTGTTTGTTTGATGCAATTGTTTTTCAAGTGTTTCAATGGTTTTGATGGTGTCAGTTTCAAGTTTGTGTGTTTCTTTTTGTTTAAATGATGTGTATCTAATTGTTGTGTTACGTATATTTCCTTTAATTACTTCCCATAAGGTGTTTGGGTTTGCATCTTTATTATTTTGAACTGTATTTAATATTTCCTGTTTTATTTGTGTTTGATATTGTGTATCTAATAAAATGCTGTTGTTAATTTTAAAGTATCCTGGGCCTCTTTCAGGTTGTATATTGTGGAGTTTAAGTTCAACTAGAGAGTGGTCAGTCATAAATCCTGGTTTTATGTTACATGTGTCAATAATGTTGCAAAGAGATTCAGATATTAAAAAATAGTCTAATCTACAAAATATTGTTGGTTTTGTGTTTGAGTGCCAGGTGAATTTGCTTTCGTTTGGGTATACTGTACGCCAGATATCTATCATATTGTAGGTTACTATTATGTTATTTAAAATGTTTCTATTTTTAGTATGAGTATAAAGGTTTCCATTCTTTTTATCCAATAATGGGTTCAGGACAGTATTGAAATCACCACCGATTATACTATTTTTATCTTGGTTATTAATTATAAAGGATTGTAATGTTTCGTAAAATGTGGAATCGTCTATGTTAGGGCCGTAGACGTTGATTAGTGTTATTTGTGTTTCGTGTATTTTGATATCTATACTTGCTTGTCTACCAATTATTATTTCCTTAAAGTTATCGACTGTGACCCCTATATTATTTTTTATCAGAAAGGCAATGCCTTGTTTATTAGTATGTTCTCCACTGAGATAGATTTCTCCGTCCCATTCATCTTTTAAGGTTTGTGCTAAAGTAGGTGTCAAATGACATTCTTGTAAAAGGCATATACTATATTTTTTTTCGTCTAACCATTTGAAGATTTTTATTCGTTTGTCTTTATTGTTTAATCCTTTAACATTTAAAGTACATAATTTAATCATTTAAGTGGGTGGAGAGTGACGTGAATGGTAATTTGTATGTGCTTGTCCAGTAAGTTTCTATTTTAAAATATGTCCAGTTGCTCTCTATAATAAGACATAAGATGTTCATACAAAATCAAATAAAAATAGGAAACAAAAATAAGGGATACAAAAGAATGAATATTCCATATAAATGAATAAGAAAAAAGAAATAATCACAAAAGAGAGAAAAAATAAAATAAACGACTTGTCAGCAATAAAGACAAAAAAGCACACTTCCGTACACTGGAAATACGCAAGTTAATTAAGATTGTGATCTGAGAGACAAAAACGTATATGTATAACACCGAAGATTGGTGTTTTAATTTAATACTAATAAAACAATAAAAACTATTACATTGTGTATGAGGGGTCTTTCGGTGCGTATGTTTTCGTGTTTGTACTTGCGGGTGTGTGCGCGCGTTATGACACGCGTGAAATGCGCGTGTGTTGTGCATGTACGTGTAAAAGGGTGTGCGCTCGGGTTCGTGTGCGCGCGCGCGTGTGTGTGTACGTGTATGTGCGTGTGTGTGTATGAACGTGTTTGCTTTTAGTTTGTGTGTGTGCGTGTGTGTGTGCAAGTCATACATAAATGAACAACGCAAAAGCTTAACAGTTACAAACTATACACATTTAAACAACAAAAAGGGAACACATATAGACACGTAAAGAAAACGTAAGTACTCATGCATATTTTTTTTGTAAAGCATATACCCATCAAAAATACACCTTCAAGTTTCATAAGGAAAAAACTACAATTCTTGAAATATACGGAAGATGTAATAACAGGCAAAGCCATCGATAGCATTTTAAGCATTATTGAGCATTTAAACCTAAAAACGAAAGCGAAATTAGTTTAAGCGCTCTATGCTTTTATATGGAAAAAAACCCTCTCCAAATAAAGAAGGGAAAAATAGAGCAAAAAGTTAGTTTACAAGCATAATGGTATGTAGTTACACTATTTTTTTAATCAAGTTGAAAATATCCCATTTAGAAAGAGTATTTGTTAAAAAGAATGTGTTTGATGCAATGTTAGTAGAGTTGAATATCTATAAATGTGTATGCGTGTGTATGCTTGTGTGTATGCGTATGTGTATTCGTGCGTATGCTTGTATGTATGCGTGTGTGTGTGTGTGTGCGTGTGCTTGTGTGTGTGATTGCGCGCTCATGTATGCGTGCGTATGTATGTGTGCGCGCGTGTGTGTGCGTGCGTGCGTGTATGCGTACGTGAGTGCTTGTTTGTGTTCGGTTTGTGTGTGTGCAAGCCATATATAATTGAAAAAAAGCAAAACAACAAACAGTTACAAAATATACACATTTAAACAGCAAAAAGGGAACAAAAAGGGACGCGCAAAAGGAAGCGTTTTAAAAACTCATGCATATTATTTCATATCTCTTTAAAGAAATCATATACCTATCAAAAGTACGTGTTGTCAATATCCTATTTAGAGAGAATATTTATTAAAAAGAAATGTGTTAAATACAATGTTAGCAGAGTTGAATATTTATAAATGAGTATGCGTGTGTATGCGTGTGTGTGTGCGTATGTGTGTGTGTGTGTGTGTTTGCGTGTGTGTGTGTGTGTGTGTGTGTGTGTGTGTGTGTGTGCGTGCGTGCGTGCGTTCGTGCGTGTGTGTGTGTGCGTACGTTTGTGCGTACGTGTGTGCGTACGTGTGTGCGTACGTGTTTGCTGGTTTGTGTTCGGTTTTATGTGTTCAAGTCATACATAATTGAAAAAGCAAAACAACAAACAGTTACAAAATACACACATTTAAACAGCAAAAACGGAACAAAAGGTGTGCGTGTATGCGTACGTGTGTGCGTACGTGTTTGCTGGTTTGTGTTCGGTTTTATGTGTTCAAGCCATACATAATTGAAAAAGCAAAACAACAAACAGTTACAAAATATACACATTTAAACAGCAAAAACGGAACAAAAGGGACACGCATAAGGAAATGTTTTAAGTACTCATGCATATTATTTCATATCTAATTAAAAAATCATATACCCATCAAAAGTACATGTTATAAATATCCTATTTAGAAAGGGTATTTGTTAAAAAAGAATGTGTTAAATACAATGTTAGTTGAATATTTATAAATGTGTATGCGTGTGTATGCGTGTGTGTATGCGTGTGAGTATGTGCGTGTGTGCTTGTTTGTATACGATTTGTGTGTGTGTACAAGCCCTACATACTTATAAAAAGCAAAACAACAAACAGTTTAAAAATATACACATTTTAACAACAAACATAGAACAAATGTTGACACGCAGAAGGAAACGTTTTAAGTACGCATGCTTATTATTTTATATCTCTTTAAAAAGCATATACCAATCAAAAATACCCATTCAATTTTCATAAGGAAAAACTTCTTGCAATATAAGGTCTAGACACAATGTTATTATAGTTGAATATTTATAAATGTGATGGATCGTTTTCCCTCATTTAATGGTGTATTATACAAGACTTAAGATTTAATTAGTAAAAATATTAGCACCTTATTATTATTTTATATCTCTTTAAAAAGCATATACCAATCAAAAATACCCATTCAATTTTCCTAAGGAAAAAATTCTTGCAATATAAGGTCTAGACACAATGTTATTATAGTTGAATATTTATAAATGTGATGGATCGTTTTCCCTCATTTAATGGTGTATTATACAAGACTTAAGATTTAATTAGTAAAAATATTAGCACCTTATTAAACAGAATTGAAGTAAAAGGAATGCATCAAAATTAGTGAGTTTTAAGCGCGTATATAACATCTATAGCAGTAGCCCCATGTAAAATTGTATATCTTGGATCTTGGTGGTTTATGAGAGTTCACATATAAAAAGTTGATCTATTCGGTCAAGCTACATATTTTCTATATAGTGTATAAAAAGAACATTTGCCAAAGATAACTTTTCGGGCCACTATAATGTTTTTAAAGCCATGTTCGTCTGTTTCGTGTGAAGACGCCAACAGAGAAGTAAGAGCACATACAAAGTAAAACGTTCACATATAAAAAGTTGATCTATTCGGTCAAGCTACATATTTTCTATATAGTGTATAAAAAGAACATTTGCCAAAGATAACTTTTCGGGCCACTATAATGTTTTTAAAGCCATGTTCGTCTGTTTCGTGTGAAGACGTCAACAGAAAAGTAAGAGCACATACAAAGTAAAACGTATGATGAAGACAGCAGTATCACTACACAGATAGGTAGTTTATTTTGTGTTACTGTTACCGGCCGACACCTTTCGCGCGTATGTCTGACTTGCAGTGGTATTTTTCTGAGGCCACGGTTTATCGAGCCATTCTTGATATTTCACAAACGACACAGTCTCTCGTCGATCGCTGCCCGGGATCGCACGAAGAGTTTGCCCTCAAAAGACCATGCCCTTTCAATGAGATCTGGTTCTTTGAGTCTTAGCCTCAGAACCTCGGCGTTGAGCTTAGTTAGGTCTTCATTAATGAATAGACGAGAACCTTTGAGCATCTTAGCCTTTTTCATTATCTCAATCTTTGTTTGTCGCCTTAGGAATTTTACAATCACCGGCCTGCTTTTATTTTTCGCAAATTTTCCCAGACGATGAGCAACATCAATGTCTGTTGTTGCAATCGGCATTCCTAGCTTTTTGGTTAGAAGCGAGGCCATTTCATCTGCAACGGCAGCCGATGGCTGGTTTTCGGAGTCGCTAGGCAATCCCGCTATACGGATTGAATTTCTGCGGCCATATTGTTCAAGATCATTGAGTTGTTCGGCGTGCTTTAGATTTGCATCAACTAGTTTCTGCTTAAGAATGTCTATTTCATTGTTTTTAGTTTTCACAAGTTTCTGCAGTGTTTCAATTTCTTTTGTTTGGTCAAATAAGTTGCATTCAAGGATTTCTAAACGTTTTATAAGAGACCCAAGAAACTTATCTTTGACCTCTTCAAGTGATCAAATTTCGATCATGTTCGCCTGAAAACATGTAATTGTATTTGAATAGGGAGAAGAACTATATCTAAGACATTGTCTTTCGTTATAATCATATTCAAACATGGTCATTATATAAATGTTACATGTAATGCTATGTAATAGCAAATTGTATTGTTGAAATAAATATGTTTAAACTAAGTGTGTAAAACAATTTTTTTAATTGAAATGGAACAATTTTCTAATTGAAATGGACTTTGACCGTATAACGGTTACAGTAACCTTCCTGTAGGTTCCCCGCTTAGAGCAATAACTGGAGTAAAACTATACGTTTTTAACAAGGCAGTGTATACTGGAATAAATTGACATTACTTATATATTAAATATGGGATTGGATACGGATGAAATACATGAAAACATCTTTTAATTTTTTTTAAATATTAATAAATAATAACTAATACATTATTATTACCAACAATGTTGCAGAACCGTTTATACTTTTGCATATTTATTTTTATTCGTTTACTTTAAAGTGTATATTTTATTGCATATAATTTAAACCGTATGAAATAATTAGGATTAAGATCTGCCTTTTATGTCACCAATCTGTACCGATGCATCAACTGTTCAACATCCATAGGAATCCATAATTATCTGCCTATTGATAATGGACGTACTGATTCCTGTGCAGATGTTTCTTTATATTGCCACCGCCCGTAACAAACAAGATACATAGGAATGCAAAATACAACACAAACCGCAAAATATCCGGCGGGTAAGTTTTCATGCTTTCTACTGATTTACAACATGTATTACGCGACAAGAACTCTTGTAATTCAACTGTTAACTTTCGGCAGTTACAAAATACAGTACTGGATACAAGTAAAACTTCAATACATGTGTCTATAGTTACATTTAATATGCGATTATTTGCAATGATGTTATTTAAGCTGCACGCAACGTGCACACTGCTGCTCTTGTTCTTCATTCAATTCCTTGCTGTCCCCTTTTGCTAAAGTGGCATCACGGTTGTCGTCCGGAAGTACTTATCATACTAATAATAACAACAAAACGCTACACTTTCTAACACAGACCAGAATATACTTAAATTATTCACACGTGAAATAATCTTAAATTAACATGTGTTATTTATGTATACATGATAAATGATGATCGGCTAAATGTTTATGTATAACATAATAATATGCGACTGCTTTCTGACAAATGAGCCAAATGAGGATTAAAAAACAGCCTCTTAAATTTGAACGTTCGAGACGCAGATGTTACTACATGTATCACAAAGTTTGATTGAATATGTAGGTCGGCAGTTAACGTTCATGCTTTGTTGTTTTTATTCGCTACCATTAGGATATCATTTATTTAACAGTCTTTGGAAGAAAACAGAAACTGGTCAGCCCTTGTTGTAAATATGTCGGAAACGACCTATGTTTCTGGAATGCTTGACATGTTGCTGTAATCTGTCTCTACTTATGTTATGTAATGTAAGAGTGTTGTGGTTGTTTTCAATATTCGAAACTTGTTTACACACATTTGTGTGTCCGTATTCCGGAATTTCCATATTTAAACAAGACATATGTTAGTCTTCTTTTAAGTTACAATTGTATTAATATAATCCATAATATAATTATAAATCAATTAGCAGAGCAAAATACGAAACTGAATAGCTACATTTATATCCGTTCACATTTATACATATCATTGTTCTAAGGACCCTGACCAAGGCGTATGTATGATTATTATCATATGGAATGCAGCTTGTTTATTGTGAATGTAACCTTCTTACTTTATATATCTGCCAACACAATGTGCAAAATGTTGTTGTTTTGCTATATGAGAAACAAAAGTATTGTTTTGTTCTGTTCTTTTCTGTTCTGTTACAAAGGTTAATTAAAATGGTGATAATACAATGAATAGCATGTTCTCATCAACATATCGTAGAAACATGATGCGAAAGACAAGCTCAAACAATATTCCGATAAAAAAATCAAATCAGTATTTTCCTATATACATAATTATGATCGTGCTTATAATGCTTTCAAGCTGATTAGGTATTGGAACAGCTGTTTGTGTAGTCCACGTTGATTGTGTTGTCCAAATTTAAATGAATGTATCATTACCAATTAACGACAAAAGTTCATTTGTCGTTGCCACGTATTAATGGATAACCGTGGTTATCCTTAAGCGTAAATAGATTTTTTTACATGGCATTATCGCTTTTTATTTCACGTGTCTAAAAATTTATATACAAATCCAATTATGCTAGTAGTGATCGTGTGAAATTGCTGCATTGAACTGATAACAAAGTTTTACATAACGAAGAAAACCTCACCTAACTACATAGTTGTAAGTTCAATTCAAAATATGTTTTAGATCGAAATGACTTGCAATATATGCAGGCCCAACTTTATGGTACTTTAGAAATAATATTAATTAGTATTTAATGATTGTAATTAATTTTAGTAGAATGAAAATAAAATAATTTAAACGACGTTTTATTACAGTTAAAAATTTATCCGGTTAAACCCAATACATTTTAAAGGATCGCAACTACTATAAGGTCATGGCAATTAAATTAAAAAAAAACTTTTTTGTATTTGAATATAGTGTTGTTACTTTTAATATAAAAGCACACTTATTTCTCTCCAATGTAGCTGAAGACACCAGTTTTAAAACGTGATCTAGAAGATTAATCAACCTTTCTTCATAGCAAAGTACTTCCATTTTATGACGTTTCGCCAGATGATGAATCAATCCAAGAGAGTAAGTAAATGGTAAATTGACGCTTTCCAAACACCCGACAAAATGCTTACAAAAGGAGTGCCTTTATTTTTCATACAGTTTACATACTGTGCAAATCCAGTATATAGTATTGCACACAGCAGAAGGTAAAGGCATTTGCGATGCATGCAGTGTACTTGGTGTGTGTTGTTCACCGCATGGAATTTGGAATAATCACCACACTTCACGTTCAAAGCAAAACTGGATTTATGCTAAGAAGAGACTCCATGTAAACGAAAAGTGCTATAAAAGCGGAAAGTGTCGTCCCTGATTGGCCTGTGCGGACTGCGCAGGCTTATCTAGAACGACACTTTACGCAAATTCATAAAAGCCCCTTTTCAGAGAGAACGGTCCATTTGTATGAAATGGACATTAAGCAATGTGGCATTCTTATAAAACAGTGTATGAAGTGTTGTTAACATCTTCATTTAGTGTAAAAAAGCTGTTCAATAAACATGACTATACATTCGCAATGCAGTTTATGAAATAGCAGAACAACTGATGAATTTAAACCAATATTCTTCGCTCTTCATTTACATGTTTGTGCTGTAATCATACTTATATATCGTTTTATTACCATCTTGTTATTATGCGCACTTGGTAACAAGTAAAACAGAAAACCAAGATGTTTGCAAAGTGCATGCAATTATAGATACACGTACCGTAACTTATTAGATTCCCGTAATTTAAGGCCATATAAATTATTCAATTCTTAGGTAACTAAATGGTAACAATTTACATTTATGAATTTCAAATTGTTGCATACCTTTAACCGTGATGTATATAACATTATATGTTGTTATGTTGTTATTTCTTGTTGCATTTGTTTCCTGTTTAATCATAAAGATTTTGATGTTTTTCTTCTTCTTCTACTGAATCTGAAATTTCATGGCACGTGTAAGTGTGTCTATCGTTTAGGATAATATGAACATAATGCCCCCGTATTAAAAAATATTTCTTATCAATAAAATGCATAGTATTGTATTTTAAGTTGAAAATAAATTTTAAGTAGCCAAACTGAAACTTAAACTTGTTATTTGTTTGTATTTCAAACTAAGAAACTTTTCTCCCAAATAATACATTCTACTCAAGTGAATAAGCATTGCATGTGCTAGTGTTGATTAATATTAAACATGTATTATTTTTAATTTCCTTGGAAATTTTGCCATTAAAATAACGTAAGTATTAATGTTATTAATTCACAAATGCTTTAAACTGGCACTATATTATGGAATTAAAGACAATTGTATTTGTGTGAACTCTTAGAACACTTGTCTGAACTTCATTGTAAATGTTACCATAATTTAACATTTTCATGAAATAAACATCAGCGAAAACGCATAGAATTATTCATTAGATTTACCACGCCTGTGGAAAAGGTGTGTGTGCGGTTTTCTATCTCTTGGTGATATGCTTAAATAACTATTGTTTATAACAGTACTTACTCCCTGGTGACGCAGCTAAATTGTTTAGTGATTAATGCTGTTCTTTAATCATTTGGTATATGTTAATGAACAATTATTTGGATATCTTATGTGTACCTATCAAACAACGAGGCCGTTAGCACCAGAATGACAAAAAGTCATTCGTCCAAACAACATTTGATGTGATTTTTATCCTGATAAAATGGGAAATATTATTTGGTCCTCGGGAAAACAACATTTCATATGAATGCATTCACTGTTGTGTAAGATGTCCCCTTGTTTTTATTGCACGCAACGTCTTCAAGTAAATTAGAGTAGTGGCTCTGTTTTAAGGTTTGTTTCACTAGGAACAATGGTTCCGTTTTATACGTTGGTACGAGATCTATCACTGTAATTTCTCAATGTTGCATGTGGATATGCAGATATAATCATGTGATGTGATAATGTATAAACTGTATAAAGATGGAATGCAATAAGTGAACAAATCTCATTTCATTGACAGCTGGCGACTGGCCCGTTGGATATCTGTAATCCGTATTGTTGCAAGGATTCCTCATTCAGCTCTCATACATATTAAAATTGCTGATATTTTCAACTATGACGGCTGTTACCACCACACTGAAAGGACGCGACAAACTTCCAAGATCCGAACACAACAAATGATGGTTAAAACGCCGAGTGCTTAGCATTTACCATTCCAAGGCGACATTGACCGTTGCTGTAACCGAATAATATGCAAAATATTATTTTTATAATGTTTGATATACAGTTCATATTTTTTTACGAATAAAAACAATCATGATGTATTAATTTCCATCGTTATTTAAGCCTACATACTATTTTTTTTTTAACAAAAAAGCTTCGCTGTTGAGTGGTAAAACAAAGACATTTAAGTAATTAGACGTGGGGTTTTAGTGCAGTGTAATAAACACAATACACAATTTCAGCATACACATCCTTTCAGTTATCAAATTGGCTGATAGTTAATGCGGCACAGATGAAAACTATATGGAAGTCATCATGCCCGTGCGTAATTTGACGTATATCATATATTGACAGAGATCAACGCAACTGTATATTATGTAACCTAAATGACATCGAGGTTGAATTTCACTTTGTTCTTAAATGTCCTTATTATAATGATGTTAGGAATGCATTTATTCCGAAATATTATAGAATCTGGCCAAATATGTTCAAGTTTATCAAACTACTTAATGGCTCAAACAAAACTGTATTAAGAAAGCTAGCCATGTATTGTTTAACATGCTTTAAAATAAGAGAAAATGTCATATACATGTATATGTAGTGTTAAATAGAAATACATTTTTTTTTTTTTTTTTTTTTTTTTATTCAATATAAAACATACAATGTAAATATGTGCATAAGCAAGAACAAAAGTGGTATAATACAACAGTAATAATGTCAAACACATATTATACATGATATGCTAGGATATACTGTTTTGTTTTGCTTTGGTTGCATGTGGTGTATGCTGTTATTACTATAGTTAGGTAGAAGACAACTGGACTGGGTTATGAAAGTTTATGCGTTTCCATTTTTGTTCAAAAATATGAAGTTTATCGTTGTTGAGGGCTATTTCTTTTTCAATTTGGATCTTTAGTTTTAAATAGTTTATAAAACAGTTGAAAGTAGGTATTTGTTTTTTGTATTTGAAGCTAAATATAAAATATTTCATTAATATGATAATGTGGTTCACAGTGTTATTAATTTCTGGTATTTTAAAATTATTCACACCGAAACTGATATTTAAGAGAGACAGTTTTAATTTTAATTGTTGGTTCTCTAGAAATGTTGTTAACTGGTTCCATAGAATTTGAATATGTTTGCACTCCCAGAAAAGGTGTTCTATTGTTTCAATGTGTTCGCTGCATATATCACATAAATTTGTGTTGGATAGGTTGCATTTAAAAAGGTATTTATTTGTAGCTATGATTCTATGGACATATTTATATTGAAAATTTCTCAGTGTGCTATCAATAGTTGTTTTATATGGCATGATAAATATTTGTTTCCAATTAAATTCTTGTTCTCGAAGAAGGCTTTGCCATTTATTTTGAATCTTGGAGTTTTCTGCAGGGTGTTTAATTTGTAGTTTGTAAAATATTTTGTTTGTTTTGTTTTGTTTTGCAAGTATGTTTTCCGTGAATGATGTTTGAGTACATGGTGTGTTTTTTGTATTAATTGTAGATTTAATATGTATGGGTATGCTTTTAATTAATGTGTAATACATAAGGAAATTGCCCGAAGGTATTCCGTATATATAACATATATTCTCAAAAGAGTAGAAGTCTTTTATTCTGTAATCGTACAATTGGTCGACATATTTAATGTTTTTTTCAAACCAATGTTTATAGAAAAAGGTCTTATTGTTTGAAGTTATGTCTTTATTGTTCCATAAAATAGTTTTACTGGTGATTTGGGTTTCTAGATTATGAGTAACATTAGTCCATGCCGATAAAACATGAGACAGAAATATGTTTTCGTTTGCAATTTCATGCAAAATGGTATTGCTGATGTTACATTCAAAAAGTAAGGAGTCACCATATTTTTTTAGGATTTCCTGGTAGAATAATTTCCATTTACTTGTATTGGTATTATCTAGATATCTTTTAACCCAGCTGCATTTGATTGCATTCAAGAATGAGTCGATGTCCGTTAATTGGATACCTCCATTTTCTACTGATTGAATTAACTGAGTTCGCTTAATTTTATCAGGTTTACCGTCCCATATGAAATTAAATATTTCTGATTGTATATCTTTAATAATATCATTTGGTGGGTTTGGGAGAACTGTTAGTGTATAAATTAATTTAGGGAGTGCAAACGTTTTCAACACTGTGTTTTTTCCGATTAGCGTAAGTTTACGATGCTGCCATGATTTTAAACAATTTTTAAATTTTTGTAATTTAGGCAGTATGTTTTTTAGAATGGTTTCATTTTCATTGTTTGTAAAGGTTATTCCTAACGTTGTTGCTTCATCTGATGTCCAGTGGAATTTCATTTCTTTTTTGAGTTGAATATTACTTTGTTTAAATTTACCTACTCGTAGCACAGTGCATTTACTTTTGTTACATTTTTTACAAAAATAAAAGGTCAGAAATATGTAATTATACCTATATTTGTTAACCTATATGCATAACATTGGGTGACCACTGTGTATTAAACCCATCCATGTACCATTCTCACGAAATATGTTCACGAAATATGTTTATTTCGTGTTTATTTAGATTATTTATTCTATTCTATTCTATTATTTATTCTTTAAAATGATGTGTGTTTTTGTGTGTACTTCAACGCATGCTGTTATTTATTTGTATGTTAATGACGATGGGCTCACATGCTTAAGTCAAAAATAAACTATTCTGTTCCGTTCTGTTCTATATCTTCGTAAGTGCCCCACAGGTGGAATGCACCGAAATTTGTGCTTTTCCACTCAACGGAAGTCTATTTTTCTCGTGATTTACGATAACAACATCATTAAGTTGATGTTTCCATTTATCAATGATACGTGTTGAGTTGTATATTTAATGATAACTTGTGTCGATAATTATAGAATGCCCGTCAGTTTCTGACATTTACAAGTGTTACATACATATACAGCGACGTCGGTTTTCAACGTGTTTGCCATTACAACTTTTTAATGTACATGTACATTCATGTAAAATAGATGTGTGTATATTATGTTAATATACTTACATTTTCTTTTATTAATGCGTTTATAAATTAATAATGTATCAATGATTAATCGCAAATTTAGTGAGCGGTTTGGTATGACTTTAAAAAGGTTAACGCCAAAATGTTTATTATTTATATTCCAGGACAATGACCCAAGTTTTAATAATAAAATGGCAAATGTTACACTTATTGTCGAGTGACGTTATGTGTTTATCCGAAATATTATCTCCTGCTGTGATAAGGAGTAATAGTGGAACTATTTAATAGCACTAGTTATTTCCATCGGAATCGTGAGGCCATGTTTTCGTTAACAATTCTTTGTTCATGTAAGAATAGCAAAAATCATTTCCGAAAAAATGGATTATATTGTTTGCGAGTAGCAATCAAATGATTTGCTAGTCATTAAGCCGAACAATTTTGGGTACAAGCGAGTATTTACTTGTAGATAACATATTATATACTAAAAGTCAAATACCAAACAGTGGAAGCAATTTTTGCTTCTTGTTAATTGTCTTACAACTGAAAAATAGAATGTTGGAAATGTGAATTTTAGTATGATAATAAGAAGCGAAATTCTTATGCCTATTGCTTTGCTTAAGTCACAAAATGATCAAGTTTGTTATAGGTTTAGCAATATACGACGTATGAATCAATTTTACTGAAAGTAACTTAAAAATCAATATTTAGTAGAATATTGGAACAATACTGCATGTTATTACATATTCATATCAAATCGTAAAATAAAATAAATTAAAAAAAGTGATCGAAAAACATTAGCCGAAATGCCTGCCCTGTTTATTTGGGCGTTGTGATGGATACTCATGATTTTTTGTCTAACTATATTAACCCACAAAACTTTTTAAAACTGTTTACTCTCCATCATAAAGTATTTATGTTGGTTATTATAAATGAAAACGCGTTACATATCGTTTTCTGAATGTTTACAATCAATGTAAATTCCGTGTTGATCTACCTACGTCTGCCAATCGCTCTTTCTGTGCAAGCAGGTATTTTCCGATGGAGTCACACATTTCGGTTATGAATGCAAAAAGCATTATGATAAACGTGAATGTATGCATTCAATAAAAGTGCATGTTCAATTTAATATAAATGAAAATATATCGCATATAAAACCAATGTCGCGATCACAACCATTACAGCAATACGACTATATAATACAAGGAACACCAGCATGAATCTATATCATTTTCGAATTTAAGATCTTATCTTTTGAATCATAACTCAATATTTCATTTTATATACACAGCATCATCTGATAGTGTTATGAAAATCGAATACATTCGCTCGCGAGAGTGGCATGTTAAAACACCCATGATAGCGTTTGGTAATTTATTTTGAATAACATTCCTCCAGTCAGTAGTATGCTATCAGCATATATGGCTTATGCTGATGTAGCTGTTAAGAAGTTATTTTCATAATCTATATATTGTATACGTCAAATCTCATTCTTAGTTCAAGTGCTCATATTTCTTTTGGTGAAAAACAAAAGTTGTTTCTATATTATTGACGCATTTCCTTTCTGCTAGTCGAATATTAACTTTTAAAAACGTAATTAAATATCTGCCCATATGATGAAGATTCCGGGGAAGAAAATACAAGCGCTTTTATACATATAGTTCTTTAAGCCCTGATGGTTCCTTGCATCGTGGATACTCAATAAAATATAAAATAAAATATACAAATCAAATAACTTGACAGAAGTTCGCTGAGTTACAACTTTATTTTATCTGCACACGCCACACACATTGCCAGATCGTTAACACGTTTGCAAATTCTTGGTAGAAGAGGAATAAGCAATCACTGCATGCAATTAGTATACAGCATATGTCCTGAGCATATTATGTCCTTTTACAGTCCTTGAACAGATTCGGTGGCTAATGCATAGAAAAATATGATGAATATTTTCAAGAGTTTAGTGGCATTAGTTTCTTGCTCATTATCAAATGTGTTCGCATCCCATGCACGAAATCGGGAATTCGTTTATAATATAAGGAGATTGCAAAACAAGTATGATGGATTTTGAGGCGTTTGTGACAATCGAATGTAATATTAATAATACCTTAGTGCACTGAAAAGTCACTATTCGCAGTGACGTGAAAGTGGTTGTAAAACCATTTGTTTCATGTCCTTTTTACAGCATCTATGTCAATGAATATCAAACTGCACACATGGCCACAGGAAAAGATATTTGTCACATGTGAGTAAATGAGACTGCTAAATTGTATTATGATACCTCGCTATGTCATGTTTAGTTCAGTTTCAACAATTTCACACCGTTCGAGTATGTTTCACGTCGAAGTGTGAAATTTCATTTTTAATGTTTGAGGGAGTAATATTGTAATTGATATCATAACGCCACTTAAATTAAAAGGATGATTATTGGTTTCAGCTTTTATTGAATATTTTTTTGTTTCTCTGACATGATATTCGTTTTGTTTCTCAACATATCTTCAATAACTTTAAATTTCTGTTTCAGACAAACGAAACCATCGCATGCGTGTGCATTGGTTATAATTTCATTCAGGGACCTATTTGTTTGTATAGGTCCCTGTTTCATGGATTGAAAAATAGAATGGCATCCGTAACCTAACGTATACAGATGCACAGATAATTTATCATGTTGGCTCGTCATTATATTATTCCATTATTGCTATTTAGTTAGTCTAAAATGCAGGTGCACATATCACGGACTACGCTTTAATTGGCATCCATCCAAATATACTTGTAACGTTTGTGAATTCCTTTGAGAGTTTATTCCACTTCCACTTTAAGTAGAC
Organism: Dreissena polymorpha; assembly: GCF_020536995.1. Taxonomy (NCBI): domain Eukaryota; kingdom Metazoa; phylum Mollusca; class Bivalvia; order Myida; family Dreissenidae; genus Dreissena; species Dreissena polymorpha. Next base: position 73,495,018 of record NC_068362.1, on the reverse strand, counting down.
GCCTTCATCTCAGTTACTATTTAAGTACTAATGCAACACCGGTGTCAAATAACGATGATCATTTTTTTGTGTTATGTTGTACAAACAAAACAACCATTGCTACCAGAACAGGCTGATATTTGCTTGAAAAGGTGCATTGTTTTATATGTCAATAAAAAACCAACGTCTGTTTTCGACGTTGAATCCAAACTACGATATGTCCCAAAAAGCACACGAACCCTGATTTCATGTTTAGATTAACCTGAAAAACTAAATTTGGAAAGTATGCCATTAGTGTAAGAGAATATGTAGCAAATAATAAAATATTACACAACAAGATGGTTTTTGTAATGTGTTAACCAAACCAGATGCACTGTGATAAATGTTGTTTTTATCACGCTTAGTTCTCACAAATAATATTTTGCTCAAACAAACATTCTCTTAGATATTCACGTCGCCATTTAAGCAGGCCTTTTTCACAACGAAACATTGTCCGTAATCTTTTAATCATGAAGAATATACACTTACAATAACAAAGGCTATCATAATTTGTTGGCAACAATTCGATTTGTTGAAGAATGAATATGTTTCGGCAATGAATGACTATATAAAAACATTTCACCTTGTGTTAATCTCGCTATCTACGCTTTAACAATACCATGAACTCGTTTAAGACTACCTGATGTACTGATTAACCAAATTGCTATAATAGATTGACAACATAACATGATTTTTAATAGTAAAGTAATGTCTACAGATATCGTCCATTGCCTTCATACATATTCTAAAGTTGTCATATTGCAATTTTTTAATGAGCAAAAAGGTTTTTCAAATTTAAAAGTGATTTTGTCTTTCGTTGTTTTGTGTTTTTCCTGAATTTCTAGATATTTTATTTTTCTATGAATGGAAATCGCAATTATTCCTGTGTTTTTTTTTCGAATAAAAAATACTGCATGCTGAAAAATGATAATGTATTCAGGTCATGAATCTCTGCTTACCCTTTTTTTCCTTAAAATATAGAAAATTAATATATTCATAGTGGTTAAAAATGCTATTGATAAAGTACAAGCCAGCTACACTTAGTAAAGTGAACATGGCATATTCATTTTTAATTTTTTAGCAGAGCTGTCTTCTTTACAAGCTACTTTCAATAAGAAACAGATCCCTAACAAGACATGTACAGAACAAAATTGTAAAATGGCCCATACATTATTGTGCAAATTTAGATAATGTCTCTTATAATATTCAAGTATTCGGTCATTTACTAGTTATAGCATACCTGGATATTAAGGTATGGCGATGTTTTGTTGGCAGAATTGGAAGGCTATCAATCGTTAAGATTAAAACTGACTTGACTTCAGATACACATACGCCTTAAAGCACGGTTCGTAATCTTGGGCTGACGCGATACACGTGTTAAAGCAATTATGATAAAAAATATTGTGCCATTGAATTCGACTTTTACTTTCATCGCTTACATATCGAAAAACTTAAATGATTACTTAACGTTTGAATTCAAACTATATGCTGTTATAACTAACATGATACTCGCTGATATATTCATAGTAAAAGAAAAGCAAAACAAAGGTGACCCTTTGCGAATATTTACCCATTTATGCCTAGCGTCTAGAAAAAAAAGCCTTGGCAAACAGCGTAGACCCTGATATGACGCCGCATGATGCCCCGTTTCATCAGGGTCTGCGCTGTTTGCTTAAAGGAATTTCTGTAAGAAATATTCTAAAAATAGAAATAAATATAATAGAGATCCCTAATTTGGGAAATAAATTGATCCAATTTAGAAGGATGGGTGAGTCAACTAGGCATAAACGGGTTAAGCAATATGTGTTGTTGCCTTTCAAAAGTTGTAAATTCTTCAAAATGATACTTATCATTTGAACTTGGCATATCTGTGATAGTTAAACATTCCAGAGCAATGTCCCCTATGATTTTATTTTCCATAAAACGAATGTTTCCCCCACATAAGACGTTTATATCAACACATTAACTGTAAACATGTCTTCCAGTAAATCATCTTGATGATTAAAGGGCAGTGCACATCTCAGTTATTTAGTATACTGTAACCTTCTGTGTGTTAAAGTGATCGTAGTGGAGCACTCAAACAACACAGTTCGTCTCATATAGCTAAAGACAAATGGGTAGATGACCGGATGACCAGGATTTGCTCTGGTTAAATAATACATGACGCTCTGGGAAAACAGGATTATATGCATGTGCGTAAAGAAACGTACCAAATCTGGGACGAACCTTTCCGCCTATATTGGATTTTTGTTTAGAAATAAACATATTTTATTCTAAAAACTCTATAAAATCTGTAGGTGTTCTCAATGGTTAGCATGTGTTGCCCGATGGGCTAATCTACGACGACACCTTAGACACTTGAATTAAGCCCCATTTTCCCAGAGCGATGCTCATAATGTCTTATAAGCCCATTATTCACATCTTGTTAAAAAAAGGTCAAATAGTTGCGTTAGACGTTTGCTGTACAATTCATAACAGTTTAATAAGCAGAATATTTGACATTGTAAATTAAGCAATCCATCAACTCTTTTAGGGGATAAAGTATTATTGTTATCGAACATTTTTATAATAGAGCACCTATTATAAAAGGTTTAAACTGGGATCACCACTTTGAACGATCAATGCAACGCAATGAACGCATGGGGTCTTAAACCGATATGAGAACTATATGAACTTCACTATTACTCCAGAATCAACCACAAATCAAACGCGCGTCTAAAACGATCTCAATCAAATGTACCTACAATGTAAATGTAGACAGAAAATAAAACATGAATGCAAACACATCGACGCATGCATCGAATGCTACACACTAAAGTGCTCTAATGTCGTATTGTTTTAAACGATTAGGGCCTTGGTTATCAAGTTTATAGAAAACAAAGAAATATTGTCCATCTTAAACAGGTACAAAACCATGAAGTAAGCGATGTATCTAAAGTTAATTGTCAAACAAGCTGCGTGTAAGAAATGAAGTTAATATGTTTCATCCACATAACCTGTTTTTTTTATTAAATTCGAGCAACAGCACGGACAGCAATATTTATTCCGGAAATAAAAGTGTCTAAAGTATTTGATTTAATACACATTCGTACTTGATAAATAATGGGGATCATCAAATGCCTTTGCTTGTACATTCTGGAAATATTATTCAAGGCGGGCGTGAATGTCTGAGCGAAATGTTTTGGTCCGTCGGTTGTTATAAACGGACATATAGTCCCGAACCCTGTTCGGTCTATCTTCTGCGATCAAAAGTGAATTAAAAGTTTATATTCTACAGACACCAACACATTTTTATGAGATGTGTTGGTATAAGATGATGTGTTGGTTCTGGGTCTTTTTACATAAAATGTGGGATTTATTGTGAACTTATTTTCAACATTCAGACGTTGTAACACATGTTTCGAGTAATCAATTACCGTCCGTTGCATTTATTAACCAATTTACGCCTAATGGACTCTCCCATCCTTCTAAATTGGATCAATTTATTTCCAAAATTAGGGATGTCTACCATGTGTATTCTTTATTTAGAATATTTCTTACAGAAATTCCTGAAAGCAAACAGCGCAGACCCAGATGAGACGCCGTATCTGGGTCTACGCTGTTTGCCAATGCCTTTTTTTAGACGCTAGGCATAAATGGGTTAAATCAAGAAACAGTTCAGTTTGATTTGCTTCGGTTTGGCACCGTTTCACAAAAGTAAAACCGAAATGAGTGAGGTATGTAGCACTTATTATTCCATGTTTCAATCTGTTGACTTCATTACAAAGAAATAAACGTACTTTTAACGATTTTTGTCATACATTCCTTTCAAAACCATTTGGTGCATACGTTTACTTTAGTAACTGTTTGTGCCGACCCTTTACTTGTTTGTGGTCATTTACGATCAAGTTTGTAATAGATTGTGCAAAATAAGATCGAATTTGCTTAATCAATTTTAACTGAATTGAAATTTACATAAGAACAACTAGTACGCATTCATATCAAATCATAAAATTAAAAAAATGATCGGAAAAAAACGAACCCTACTTAGTTTGGCGTCGTTAGTGGAAACAAATGATTTATGTCTAACTATATACTTCCATATAACATTTAAAATAACAGTTTACTCTGAGTCGTTAAATATTAATGCGGTTTATTATGAATGACAACGCGTAATTAAGAACTGTCCAATGTTCACAGAATCGCCTGTTTTAACAAAACAGTTAAAATATCTTATTTTAGATAAAGAAACGTGTCATTTTCTTACTGTTTAAAATCCATGTTAATTCCTTGTTGATCTAGTTACGTCTGTCAATCTATGTTTCCGTGCAAACATGTATTTTTCAATGGAGTAAAACAGTTTGGTTATGAATGCAAATCTTAAGAGCATAATATCTTCATATATATATATATACAAATAGAAACAGAAGTATATTTACGAAATATAACGTATATATATATATATATATATATATATATATATATATATATATATATATATATATATATATATATATATATATATATATATATATATATATATATATATATATATATATACGTTATATTTCGTAAATATACTTCTGTTTCTATTTGTGAAAGACATTGATATACACACGTTGGTCTGTATAATTGACGCTTTTCCATTCTGCTAGTCGAACAGCATTATATGGGTTACTATTGAGCATGTAATTAAATAACTGTCCATATGATGAAGATTCCGGTGAAGAAAAGACAAGCGCTTTTAATCATGTAGTTATTTCAGCCTGGGAGTTTCCTCAGATCGCGAAGACTTAAAATAATTAAATAAACAAATAAAATAATCTGAAAGATGTCAATGACATAATTTAATGTGTGTATGTCCCTCACCATTAGAATAATTTAAAACTTTCCCGTGGGAAAACCATCGATTATGTTGTAAAACTAGGTCTAACACTTTTTCCATTATGTATGTATAAATCAAACGTATCAATTTGTATAAATGTCATGATTTTGGAAATAAAATACGTGTGCAGTTAAATAACAACTTCATTTTATCTGTACATTCCATACATTCCATTTCTAATATAATCTCTCGCACTAACTTCTTCATTATGGGTTTCATACTCTACATCACTGCTATATTCAGCAGAATCCTGGTCTACAGAGGATAGATACGACCTAGCACGACACCCAATGACAACTTCACACTCCTCTTCTAAAGGAAAGTCAGACCGTTCATCCCTGTCTTCGGATGTTTCTTCATGTATTTCTTGGGAATTTGCGGGCGTCCTTCCAAAGTGATCCGAGAGTAGCGATTCCAGTTCCTGCGAAAGCAAAATGTTAAATATTATGTATGGTTTACATTTGACGGTGATCAATTCTGTTTCAACGCGGTTTTCAATGAATACACGAAAAAAAATGTCACCGCGGAGTATCGAACCACGATCTTCGTTATACTACAATACACTATATCTTAATTATACCTAAGTATTGCGCGCTTTCCGACTGCGCTATGGACAAATTACAAAGTAAGCAGTATATTTAAGATTTATTACTTGTCATGTTAGTCCGATCTTAATCATTTTGAATATACGTAGATCTCTAATTTTGAACAACATCCATAGGCTAAAAGCTTAGCTATACCGAATTAAAAATATATTGTAATAATCGATATATAAAAACACGAACAAAAAATGTTTTTGATTGACTCCGTTTCCTACCTCATTTTTTTTGCAAAAAACAAAAACAAAAACTGTGTATTTTTAGAACGAAATTAAAGGTTTCACGGTTTAAATATAATAAGTAAAAAACATAAAGTCTTACCTGCAATTCTTCTTCTTCTTGTGACATATTCCTTGAAATTTTGACAATGAACGCAAATAGAAATACACTTCCGTGTTTAAAATGGCGCTATGTTTGAATTAAACGACATTTCATGACGATTTACTCAGTTACTTCCCATTGACCATAAGGTCAATATATATTAAGTAAATAATTTCTTAACAGCTACAGCAGCAATATATGCTGTTTACTTACTGGAGGAATGCTTTCAATATCAATTTCCAAAAGATATCATGTAGTTTAACAATGCTATGGTATGTAAGCCGAGATAAATTTGCATTTATATTAACTTGTACATGCAATTGAAGCGGGTGCATGGATTGACGTTTATTATTATGCTCTAAAGATTTGCATTCATAACCGAACTGTTTTACTCCATTGAAAAATACCTGTTTGCACGGAAACAGAGATTGACAGACGTAACTAGATCAACAAGAAATTAACATTGATTTAAACAGTAAGAAAATGACACGTTTCTTTATCTAAAATAAATTATTTTAACTGTTTTGTTAAAACAGGCGATTCTGTGAACATTGGACAGTTCTTAATTACGAGTTGTCATTAATAATAAAACGCATTAATATTTAACGACCCAGAGTAAACTGTTATTAAAAATGTTATATGGAAGTATATAGTTAGACATAAATCATTTGTTTCCACTAACGACGCCAAACTAAGTAGGGTTCGTTTTTTTCGATCACTTTTTTTTAAATTTTATTATTTGATATGAATGCGTACTAGTTGTTCTTATGTAAATTTCAATTCAGTTATAATTGATTAAGTGAATTCGATCTTATTTTGCACAATTTATTACAAACTTGATCGTAAATGACCACAAACAAGTAAAGGGTCGGCACAAACATTTAAGATTGGTCGGGTAAATGGAAACAAACAAGTTCTTTACACCTTACTAAAGTAAACGTATGCACCGAATGGTTTTGAAAGGAAAGTATGACAAAAATCGTTAAAAGTACGTTAATTTCTTTGTAATGAAGTCAACAGATTGAAACATGGAATAATAAGTGCTACATACCTCACTCATTTCGGTTTTACTTTTGTGAAACGGTGCCAAACCGAAGCAAATCAAACTGAACTGTTTCTTGATTCAACCCATTTATGCCTAGCGTCTAGAAAAAAGGCCTTGGCAAACAGCGTAGACCCAGATGAGATGCCGCATGATGCTGCGTCTCATCTGGGTCTACGCTGTTTGCTTTCAGGAATTTCTGTAAGAAATATTCTTAATATAGAAATAAACATGCTAGACATCCCTAATTTTGGAAATAAATTGATCCAATTTAGAAGGATGGGAGAGTCTACTAGGCGTAAATGGGTTAATAAATGCAACGGACGGTAATTGATTACTCGAAACATGTGTTATAACGTCTTAATGATGAAAATAAGTTCACAGTCAATCCCAATTTTTATGTAAAAAGACCAAAAACCTACACATCATCCTATACCAACACATCTCATAAAAATGTGTTGGTGTCTGTAGAATATAAACTTTTAATTCCCTTTTGATCGCAGAAGATAGACCGAACAGGGTTCGGGACTATATGTCCGTTTATAACTACCGACGGACCAATACATATCGCTCAGACATTTACGCCCGCCTTGAATGATATTTCCAGAATGTACAAGCAAAGGCATTTGATGATCCCCATTATTTATAAAGTACGAATGTGTATTAAATCAAATACTTTAGACACTTTTATTTCCGGAATAAATATTGCTGTCTGTGCTGTTGCTCGAATTTAAAAAAAAAAGGTTATGTGGATGAAACATATTAACTTAATTTCTTACACGCAGCTTGTTTGACAATTTACTGTAGATGCATCGCTTACTTCATGGTTTTATATCTGTTTAAGATGGACAATATTTCTTGTTTTCTATTACCTCTTTAACCATGGCCCTAATCGTTTAAAACAATACGATATTAGAGCACTTTAGTGTGTAGCATTCGATGCATGCGTCATGTGTTTGCATTCATGTTTTATTTTCTGTCTAAAATATATGTACATTTGATTGAGATCGTTTTAAACGCGCGTTTGTTTTGTGATTGATTCAGGAGTAATAGGGAAGTTCAGATAGTTCCCAAATCGGTTTAAGCCCCCGTGCTTTGCATTGATCGTTCAAAGAGGTGATCCCAGTTTTAAACCTTTTATAATAGGTGCCTGTTATAACGAGAGTTGATAGCAACAAAACTTTATCCCCTAAAAGAGTTGATGGATTGCTTAATTTGCAATGTCAAATATTCTGCTTATTAAACAGTTATGAATTGTACAGCAAACGTCTAACGCAACTATGTGACCTTTTAACAAGATGTGAATAATGGGCTTATAAGACATTATGAGCATCGCTCTGGGAAAATGGGGCTAAATTCAAGTGTCTTTATGTCGTCGTAGATTAGCCCATCGGGCAACACATGCTAACCATTGAGAACACCTACAGATTTTATAGAGTTTTTAGATTAAAAGATGTTTTTCTCTAAACGGAAATCCAATATAGGCGGAAAGGTTCGTCCCAGATTTGGAACGTTTCTTTACGCACATGCATATAATCCTGTTTTCCCAGAGCGTCAAATATTATTTAACCAGGGCAAATCCTGGTCATCCGGTCATCTACCCATTTGTCTTTAGCTATATGAGACGAACTGTGTTGTTTGGGTGCTCCACTACGATCACTTTAACACACAGACGGTTACAGTATACTAAATAACTGAGATGTGTACTACCATATACAAATCAAGATGATTTACTGGAAGACATTTTTTCAGTTAATGTATTGATATAAACGTCAAATGTGGGGGAAACATTCGTTTTTATGGAATATATAATTATAGGGGACATTGCTCTGGAATGTTTAACTATCACAGATATGCCAAGCTCAAATGACAAGTATCATTTTGAGGGTTATTCAACTTTTGAAAGGCAACAACACAATTAGCTTTATATTCGCAAAGGGTCAACTTAGTTTTTCTTTTCTGATGAAGGTAGAAGTTAAATTCAACTGTACACTATTTCTCATTATTGCGTTAACACGTGCATCGCATCAAGTCAGTTTTAATCTTAACGACTGATGCAATAAGTTATGGGCCATTTTAAATTGTTGTTCTGTACATGTCTTGTTAGCGATCCTTTTGTAATTGAAAGTTGCTTGTAAAGACGACAGTTCGCAAAAATGCTGTACCTAGCTCTACTAAAATTGAAAATGAAAATGACACGTTCACTTTCCTAAGTGTTGCTGGCTTGTACTTTATCATTAACATTTTGAAACAATATGTATAAAGTGTTTTTCTATATTTAATACAAATAGGATAAGCAGAGATTCACGACCTGGACACATAATCATTTTCAGCATGAAGTATTCAAAAAGTTTAAGATTCGAAAAAAACACAGGAATAATTGCAATTTACATTCATAGAAAAAGCAAATATCTAAAAGCTCAGGAAATACACAAAACAACGAAAGACAAAATTACTAGTAAATTTGACAAACCTTTTCGCTCATTAAAAATAGCAATATGACAACTTTAGAATATGTGTGAAGGCAAAAGACGATATCTATATACATTACCTTACTATTTATAATCATGTTTTGTTGTCAATCCTTTATAGCAATTAGGTTAATCAATACATCAGGTAATCTTCACCGAGTTCAAGATGTTGGTTCAACGTCGATACCAAGATTAACACAAGGTGAAATGTTTTTATTTAGTCATTTATTGCAGAAACATATTCATTCTTCAACAAATTGACTTGTTGCCAACCAAATACAATAGCCTTTTAATTGTAAGTGAATCTGCACGTAAAATGATGAATTATTAAAAGAAAGGCACTTGTTTTGATTTTCAAAAAAGGAACAAAAACATCATTACGGACAATGTTTCGTTGTGAAAAGGCCTGCTTAAATGAAGGTAATGGCGACGTGAATGGTGGATTGAGCAAAATATTATTTTAAGAGCTAAACATGACATAAATATAATTTACTCAGTGCAGCTTGTTTGTTTAACAAATCACAAATATAATCTTGTTTCTGTCATCTATATCATTGGCAACATATTCTCTTACAATAATGGCATAATAACCACATTCATTGTTTCAGATATAACTGAAAATGCAATCAGAGTTCGCGTGCTTTTGGGGAAATATCGCCGTTTGTATGCAACGTTTTAAACAGACGTCTTGGAATGTGTATTGATATAAATATGTAACAATGCACGTATTCAAGCAACTATCATCATATTCTGGTAACATTGGTTGTTTTGTTTGTAAAAGATAATAAAACAAACTGATTATCGTTGTTTCACACCGGGATGTCATTAGTTCTTAAACAGCAACTAAGTTCAAGGCGTCTTATTAAACTGGAATTTGAACATACTCTTAAAGGAATCCACAAGCGTTGATTATAACATATGGGTGGATCCCAATTCTAGCGTAGTCCGTGATATGTGCAGCTGCGTTTTAGACTCACTAAATTGCATTAATGACATAATGATCAGCCAACATGATAAATTATTTGTGCATCTGTATAAGTAATGTTTCGGATGCGACTCTATTTTTCAATCCATTAAACAATAATAAATTCACACGCATGCGATGGTTTCATTTGTATGAAACAGAACTTTGAAATTATTGAAGATATTTGTAGAATAAAATGAATTTCATGTCAGAGAAACAAAACATTATTGAATTAAAGCTGAAGCCAATTATCAGCCTTTTAATTCAAGTTGGATTATGATATCAATTACAATATTACTCCCTCAAACATTGTGAATGAAATTTCACACTTCGATGTGAAACATGCTCGAACGGTGTGAAATTGTTGAAACTGAACTAAACATGACATAGCGAGATATCACAATACAATTTAGCTGTTTAATTTACTCACATGAGACAAGTTTCTTTTCACGAGGCCATGTGTGCAGTTTGATATTCATTGACAAAGATGCTGTAAAAAGTACATGTAACAAATGGTTTTACAACCACTTTAATGTTATTCATTGACATAGATGCTGTAAAGAGAACATGAAACAAATGGTTTTACAACCTCTGTAACGTCACTGCGAATAGTGACTTTCCAATTCATTATGGTGTTATTAATATTATATTCGATTGTCACAAACGCCTCAAAAGCCATCATACTTGTAATACAAGTTTCTTATAATATAAATGAACAAAGAAAGGAACACAAACAATTTGATAATCAGCAAGAAAGTGATTCCACTGAACTCTTGAAACGTTCATCATAGTTTTCTATGCATTAGCAACCGAATTTGTTCAAGGACTGTAAGATATGTTAAGAACATATGCCGTTAACTAATTGCATGCATGCATAGTATGTTTATTCTTCTTCTTCCAAGAATTTCCAAATAAGTAAACGTTCTTGTAATGTGTGTGGCGTGTACAGATAAAATGAAGTTGTTATTCAGCGCATTACTGTCAAGTTATTTTATTTGTTTATTTTTTTAGTGAGTTTTCGCGATATAAGGCAATTTCCGGGCTTGAAGAACTATATATTTAAAAGCGCTTGTCTTTTCATCTTTCATTCATCATATGAGCAGATATTTAATTACATTCTTTGAAGTAAATGTTATTCGACTATCGTCAATAATATAGAACCAACGTTTGCACATTAATGTCTTTAACCAAAAGGAAAATACGAATTAGAACTATTATTGATATTTGACGTTTACAATATATAGATTATGACAATAAAGTCTTAACAGCAACATCAGCATAAGCCATATATAACATACCACTGACTGGAGGAAATAAATTGCCAAACGGTATCAAGTGTGTTTAAGCATGCCATTCTCGTAAACGAATGTAATTAATTTTCATAATACTTTCAGATGATGCTGCGGAGATAAAATGAAATATCCAGTTAAACCTCAATGATTCAGAAGATGCGCTCTTAAATTGCGAAAATGATAGATTCATGTTGTTGTTTCTTGCATATATATTCGTAGTGTTTTGATGGTTGTGATCGCGGCATCGGTTTTAGAAGTTATATATTTGAAATGTAATCGAATGCATAAATTAACGTTTCTCATAATGCATTTTGCATTCATGACCAAAATGTGTGACTCCATTTGAAAATACCTGCTTGAACGGACAAAGCGACTGACAGACGTAACTAGATCAACAAGGAATTTACATGGATTCTAAACAGACAGAAAACGACACGTTTCTTTATCTGAAATTATATATATATCTTTTATGCTTTTAAATTGCTATGACCTTGCGAATAATATGTAGTTGGATTTCCGGCATTTGTTAATATTTTGCAAAAAACTTGAGCAAATTCACAAACTTAAAAAAAACGTCAGTCTATGCAATACCTTATTAAAAATATATTGTGAAACGTGCTTCAACATTTGTTTGCTAGACGTAACGTCATTATATACAAACAATATTACACGGTCACAAAAACGTATGCTGTATGCTTTGACATTATAATTTGTCTCAACCTCTTATTGGTTATTATGACGTTTTCTTTATCAGAAATCTTATATCCCGTTGTGATAAGGAGTAACGGTGGGACAATTTAATAGCACTATTTATTTCCATCGGAATCATGGGGCCATGTTTTTGTTAACAGTTCTTTGATCATGTAAGAATTGCAAAAATCAAATCCGAAAAAAGGATAATATCGTTTGCGAGTAACAATCAAGTATTTGTTAGTTATTAAACCGAACAATTTTGGGCACAAGCGAGTTTACTTGTAAATTACATACAATATACTAAAAGTAAAATACCAAACAGTGGAAGCAATTTTTGCTTCTTGTTAATTTTCTTACATCTAAAAAATGGAATGTTGGAAATGTGAATTTAATTATGATAATAAAGAGCGAAATTCCTGTTTACATTCCTTTGTTTTTATTTTGGGAAAGTCGTACATGGCCTATAAATCCCACTCGACAATAAAGGTAATATTTGTCATTTTATTGTTAAAACTTGGGTCATTGTCCTGGAATATAAATAATACACATTTTGGCTTTAACCTATTGAAGACATACCAAACCGCTTTCTCAAATTGCTATTAATCATTGATACATTATTAATTAATAAACGCATTAATAAAAGGAAATGTAAGTATATTAACATAATATACACACATCTATTTTACATGAATGTACATGTACATTAAAAAGATGTAATGGCAAACACGTTGAAAACCGACGTCGCTGTATATGTATGTAACACTTGTAAATGTCAGACACTGACGGGAATTCTACAATTATCGACACAAGTTATCATTACTTAGACAACTTTACACGTTTCATTGTTAAATGGAAACATTAACTTAATGATGCTGTTATCGTAAATCACGAGAAAAATATACTTCCGTTGAGTGGAAAAGCACAAATTTCGGTGCATGATGATTTCAAATAGTTTTCAGCTGTGACGCATTAATTATCAGCCAAATTGATAATTGAAGGATGTGTATGCTGAAATTGTGTATTGTGTAAATTACACTGCACAAAAAGTTAAAAAAAAGTCAAAAACTAGGGATGGCAACGAATACCAATAATGGTATTTGAATATTCGGTCATCCTTTCGAACGAATATTCGGATATCCGGTCAACATCTGTTGGAAAAAAGTAAACAAAATCAACTTTGTTTACCGTACCATTACTCTATGAATTCTACTTTCGTTTTTACCTAAAGTTCACCGGAAGTGACTAATTATTGACACAGCGTTGCCGTCGCTAATTCGAAGTTGACTTTGTTGATTATTTTTTATTAGACGTTGATCAAATATTCGTGAATACTTGTTTAAAAGCTTAATCGAACAAAGGAATCGGACTTTTTCTTTATTGAAAGGGAGATGGGTAGCGATCTCGGCGAATTGGAAGGTAGGTGGGTTCATTCTTGCTGTAATTGAACGGTAACAGCCACGTCTAGCTTTCAGTGTTACTAACGTCTAAAATTTCAAAACGTCCATATAAATTTGATAATTTTGGGTGACGTTTGTTTATTTTGATACTGTTTATAGCTAGATGTTATTGTTAAAATTGAATGATAAAAACTGTTTTTAAGCTTTTAATATTGTACATATAAGGCAAAATACCAAAAACATAAGTAAAGTACCTGATTGAATATTGAGTAATTAATTAACGTTTGGACCTTAAGATACGCAAATACTCATTAGAGGTTGAGTAAATTATTATCTAACAGCTTTTTTTGTTTAGACAACGTGATTGTAACCATACGATACGCATTTACTCAATTTAATTAGAGCAAAAAACCATTTTTGATTGGAGAACGCGATTAACGTCAATCAAAAATCTTAGCATAAGTTCTTATTTGTTTTGTTTTTACACCAAGTCTGCTTTTTATTTACTCATTTAATCGTTGATCATTTTAAATGTAATTCGAGTCATTAGATCAAGTGCGGGTCGGTGTTTAAATTGCCGATGCGATTTGCAGCTTTCATAATTTTGACACAAGGTGACTGTCTTTGGTCAATTAAAGTTTCCTAGAGGTAGGCAATTAGCGGGATTTATTACATGTGTACTGTCATCACCATAGCGACGCATTATCGCGACTACCGGAATAAACACTATGAGATGAGGATAAACTTTTTTTAACAATGTTTGAAGCAAAGTTCACGAATACAAAGTTTTTGAAATTACTCGTTTTTTTTTTCTTCCGAATATTCGATTCGGAAAATACTATTCGAATATTTGGTGCGGGACCGAATATTTGGATATTCGTTGACATCACTAACAAAAACCAATCGTTTAATTACTTAAATGGTTTTGTTTCTACCACTCAACAGCGAAGCCTTTTTTATTCAAATAAATAGTTTGTAGGCTTAAATAACGATGGGAAGTAATACATCCTGATTTATTATATTCGAAAAAATATGAACTGTATAGCAAACATTAAAAAATTATATTTTTGATAATATTCAGTAATTGGAACGGTCTAAGTCTCCTTGGAAAGGTAAATACTAAGCATCCGGGGTTTTTACCATCATTTGTTGTGTTCGGATCTTGGAAGTTGGTCGCGTCCTTTCAGTGTCGACAGATCAACATAATTGTTGGTGTCATGCTTTTGTGAAAATGACTTGCCATCGTAGACACGATGAGTTATTGTTTACGCCATGACACATTTTTCAGATCATGCCATCATAGAATTTTGAAATGCAAAATGCTTGACAGTGCCTTTTACAAGTTAAGTTGCAATCCTTTTCTTTATTTATGCACGACCATAGCTCAACGATCAGGGTAACACTAAGAAGTAAAACCGCTTACGTCGGATAATTTATACTTCCTCAGACAGGCAAACAGCGTATTAGCTAAGACCGTAAACCATTTTGTACACGCTGTCATTTGTCAGTAGCAGGTATTCTTGTAATTGAATGAATATGCGGTTAATTACGCAACACTATGGCTGTATAATTAACTTATTTACGACGGCAAGTGATATCAATATCATGATTGAAGAATCATATTTGAGATCATTAAATGTTGTTTATACTAACAATATAATTATAAAAAATTATAAATACACATAAACAAAATATTAAACACGCATTTTAAATAGATAAAATCTGACAAATCTCAATTATCTATTATTTTCAAAAAGTACCCGTACAAGAACCTTTCAAACTTATTACAATTTGCCTTTATAACTTTATCCCTAAGTCATGATGATTAACAAATGAGGAGTGTGATAATCATCGCGAAATTACAGTGATAGATCTCGTACCATCGTATATAACGGAACCATTGTTCCTAATTAAACACGCCTTAAAACAGAGCCACTACTCTAGTTTACTTTTTCGAAGACGTTGCTAGCAATAACAATCTGGGGACATCTTACCCAAAAATGCATGAATTCATATGAAATGTTTTGTTTCCCGAAGACCAAAGAGTATTGCCCATTTTATCACGATAACAATCACATCAAATGATGTTTGGACTATTGGTCGATAAATGTTTTTTTGTCATTCTGGTACTAACGGCCTCGTGGTGTGATTAGTACACATAAGATATCCAAACGATTGCTTATTAACATATACAAAATGACTAAAAACAGCATTAACTACAAAACAATTTAGCTGCGTCACCAGGGAATAATCTCTGTTATAAACAATAGTTATTTAAGCATAACATCAAGAGATAGGAAACCGCGCGCACACACCTTTTCCACAGGCGTGGCAAATCTAATGAACAATTCTATGCGTTTCCACTGATGTTTATTTTATAAAAATGTTAAAAAATGGTAATTTTTACAATGTAGTTCAGACAAGTGTTCTAAGTGTTCACGCAAATACAATTGTCTTCACTTCCATTATATAGTGCAAGTTCAAAGCATTTGTGAATTAATAACATTAATACTTTAGTTATTTTATTGGTAAAAATTCTGAGGCAAATAAAAATAATACATGTTTAGTATTATTAACACTAACACATACAATGCTTATTCACTTGAGTAGAATGCATTATTTGGGATAAAAGTGTCTTAATTTGAAAAACAAACAAACAGCAAGTTTAAGTTTTTAGTTTGGCTTCTTTAAGTTTATTTCCAACTTAAATTATTAATACAATGCATTTTATGGAAAAGAAATAATTTTTAATACGGGGCATAATGTTCATATTATCCTAAACGCTAGAGACACATACACATACAATGAAATTTCAGCTTCATTAGAATAACAAAAAACATCAAAATCTTTATGACTTAAAAGGAAACAAATGCAACAAGACATAACAGAAAAAATTGTAACATACATGACGGTTATGCAACAATTTGAAATTCATGAATGTAAATTGTTACCATTTAGTTACATAAAAATTGAATAATGTATAAGGCCTTAAACTACGGGAGTCTAATATGTTACGGTACATGTATTTATAATTGCTTGCACTTTTTCAAACATCGTTTTCTGTTTTACTTGCAACCAAATGCGCATAATAACACGATGGTAATAAAACGATACTAGTATATAAGTATGATTACAGCATTCTATTGACCGGCTTCATTACACTAAATGTAGATGTTCACACAACATATCATACGCTGTTCTATAAGAATGTCACATTGCTCTTCTACTTAATGTCCATTTTATACAAATGGACCGTGCTCTCTGAAAAGGGGGTTGAATGCATTTGCGTAAAGTGTAGTCCTAGATAAGCCTGGGCAGTCCGCACAGGTTAATCAGGGACGATACTTTCCGCTTTTATGATATTTTTCGTTTACACGGAGTCTCTTCTTAGCAAAAATCCAGTTTTGCTTTGAACGTAAAGTGTGCTGATTATTCCAGTTGCCATGCGGTGAACAAACACATCAAGTACACTGCATGCATTGCAAATGCCTTTACCGTCTGCTGTGTGCAATTCAATATACTGGATTTGCACAGTATGTGAACTGTATGAAAAATAAAGGCATTCCTTTTGTGAGCATTTTGTCGGGTGTCTGGGAAAGCGTCAATTAACCATTTACTCATTCTATTTGATTGATTCATCATCTGGCGAAACGTCAATAAATGGTAGAACTTTGCCTATGATGAAAGGTTGATTAATCGTCTAGATCACGTCTTAAAACTGATGTCTTTAGCTACATTGGCGAAGAATAAGTGTGCTTTTATATTAAACGTAACAACACTTTAATTCAAATAAAAAATTATTTTTTTAATTTAATTGCCATGACTTTATAGTAGTTGCGATCCTTTAAAATGTATTGGGTTTAACCGGATAAATTTTTCAACTGTTATAAAACGTCGTTTAAATTATTTTATTTTCATTCTACTGAAATTAATTACAATCATTAAATACTAATTAATAGTGCTTCTAAAGTACCATAAAGTTGGGCCCGCATATATTACACGTTATTTCGATCTAAAACATATTTTGAATTGGACTTACAACTATGAAGTTAGGTGAGGTTTTCTTCGTTATGTAAAAAGTTGTTATCAGTTTAATTCAGCAATTTCACACGATCACTACTAGTATAATTGGATTTGTATCTGAATCTTGAGACACGTGAAATAAAAAGCGAAAATGTCATGTAAACAAATCTATTTACGCCCAAGGGTAACCACGGTTATCCATTAATACGTGGAAACGACAAATGAAATTTTGTCGTTAATTGCTAATGATACATTCAACGTTTTTGTTATTTGACAACACAATCAACTTGGACAACACAAACAGCTGTTCCAATACCTAATTAGCTTGAAAGCATTTTAAGCACGAGCATAATTATGTATATCAGAAATTATTGATTTGAACTTTTTATCGGAATATTGTTGGAGCTTTTCTTTCGCATCATGTTTCTACGATATGTTGATGAGAACATGCTATTCATTGTATTATCACTATTTTAATTAAACTTTGTAACAGAACATAAAAGAACAGAACAAAACAATAATTTTTTACACATAAAGCAAAACAACAACATTTTGCAAAGTATGTTAGCAGATGTATGAAGTAAGAAGGTTACATTCACAATAATCAAGATGCATTCCATATGATAATGATCATGCATACGCCTTGGTCAGGGTCCTTAGAACATTGATATGTATAAATGTGATCGGATATAAATGTAGCTAAATTTAGGTTCGGATATCTGGTCAGTTTCGTGTGATTTGCTCTGCTAATTGATTTATAATTATATTATGGATTATATTAATAAAAATGTAACTTGAAAGAAGACTAACATATGTCGTGTTTAAATATGGCAATTCCGGAATACGGACACACAAATGTGTGTAAACAAGTTTCGAATATTGAAAACAACCACAACACTCTTACATTACATAACATAAGTAGAGACATATTAGAGCAACATGCCAATCATTCCAGAAACATAGGTCGTTTGCACATTTTTACAACAAGGGCTGAGCAGTTTCTGTTTTCTTGCAAAGACTGTTAAATTAATGATATCCTTATGGTAAAGAATAAAAACAACACAGCATGAACATTTACTGCCGACCTACATATCCAAACAAACTTTGTGATAATAACCTCTGCGTCTTGATCGTTCAAATTTACGAGGCTGGTCTTTAATCCTACGGCTCATTTATCAGAAAACAGGCGTATTCATAGTGTTAAACATAAACATTAAGCCAATCATCATTTATCATTTATACATAAACAACACATGTTAATTTAAGATTATTGCATGTGTGAATAATTTAAGTATATTCTGGTCTGTGTTAGAAAGTGTAGCGTTTTGTTGTTATTATAGTACGACAACCGTGATGCCACTTTAGCAAAAGGGGACAGCAAGGAATTGAATGAAGAACAAGAGCAGCAGTGTGCACGTTGCATGCAGCTTAAATAACATAATTGCAAATAATCGCATATTAAATGTAACTAAAGACACATGTATTGAAGTTTCACTTGTATCCAGTACTGTATTTTGTAACTGCCGAGAGTTAACAGTTGAATTACAAGAGTGCTTGTCGCGTAATACAGGTCGACATGTTGTAAATTAGTAAGAAACATGAAAATTTACCCGCCGGATATTTTGCGGTTTGTGTTGTATTTTGCATTCCTATGTATCTTGTTTGTTACGGGCGGTGGCAATATTAAGAAACATCTACACAGGAACCAGTACGTCCATTATCAATAGGAAGATAATTATGGATTCCTATGGATGTTGAACAGTTGATGCATCGGTACAGATTGGTGACATACAAGGCAGATCTTAATCCTAATTATTTCATACGGTTTAAATTATATGCAATAAAAGGTACACTTTAAAGTAAACGAATAAGAATGAATATGCAAAAGTATAAACGGTTCTGCAACGTTGTTGGTAATAATAATGTATTAGTTATTATTTATTAATATTAAAATTTATTAAAATGATGTTTTCATGTATTTCATCCGCATCCGGTTCCGTATTTTATTATATAAGTAATGTCAAGTTATTCCAGTATACACTGCTTTTTTCAAAACGTATAGCTTAACTCCAGGTATTGCTCTAAGCGGGGAACCTACAGGAAGGTTACTGTAACCGTAATACGGTCAAAGTTCAATTCAATCAGAAAATTGTTTTACTTACTTAGTTTAAACATATTTATTTCAACAATACAATTTGCTATTACATAGCATTACATGTAACATTTATATAATGACCATGTTTGAATATGATTAGAACGAATGACAATGTCTTAGATATAGTTCTTCTCCCTATACAAATCCAATTACATGTTTTCAGGCGAACATGATCGGAGTTTGATCATTAAACAATAATAACAGTTTAATAAAGAGACAAACTCCGTGTATAGTGGTTCACTTGTAAAAAGCAAGTTTTATGTTGACATATGGAGGTGAAGGATAGAGTGGTAGAGTTCTGGGAAGAAGATAAAAGTAGTTTTGAAATATTTGAAACGGGAAGAGAAGAGAAAAGGGTTGGGAGTCGTTCTGTAGCTTATTTACGAATCAAATCACTTATTATTAACTATACATTTGTGAACAACATCAGCTATTTTAATATTGGTTAGGTAGTCACGCGTGTTGTCTCCAAACAGAATAGTTTCAATGCAGGGGACGGAATAAACGGATATTGTGTTAAGAAGTTCGCCGCAGCATGTGCATGATTGCATTCGAGAAAATAATGTGACGTCGTTTCCTGAAGTCGGCATACACATAATAGGGGTGTAACAATATAACGTCTAAAAAGATGGTCATTTAAGGCGCTACACTTTGTACGTAAGCGCGTGTGTAATGTTTGAGAGCGTCTTTCGCCGTACGAGAATATGAGATTTTGAATCGGTCGATCAATGTTAATAAGCCTTTTGAAGGAGTGGATCGATTCAGCGATTTTGACGTCATCTGGAAGATTATTCCATTCGGATACAGTGGACGGTACAAACGAATTTGAATACAGTGACGTTCGCACTTTGCTCGTGTATGGTCGAATAGCAATTGCTAAGTTATCGTGTACGGTCGAGCAGCCGTCGGGTAGCAGTCTAGCAAATATGTACATGTACATCAAATCGAATAATGGTCGAGTGGGTCGTGTTGCGATCTAAAATAACTCGGGTAGAGGTCGAGCGGATCGGGTATAGATCGTGTAAAAGATGCCAATCCGATCGCCACACGATTGCTTCACGATCAACTCGATGTTCTATTCGACTAATACACGGCCACTTCCCGAGCGCTTCTCGACCCATTTCCTACTCGACCGCTACTCGATATGTTTTGACATGTCAACAACTATCGGGTAGGAAGCCCGACCAATGCCGACCTTCCCGACCGCCCCGACCACTCAAGCCGACCGAACCAGGCCAGTACCCGACCGCTTGGTCGGGCTTGATCGAGTTGATCTGAACGGCAGTGGGAACCCAGCTACAGTCATTTGACATAACAAGAGGGCCATGATGGCCCTGTATCGCTCCACTGTTTTTTATGTGAGAAAAACGTGCAATACGCATGGGTTTAAATGTACTCAAGAATGTGACTTTCTCTTTCTATCCCTCGTCCCACTGGGCGCTTAATTGTTGGAAAGGTGAGCTTTTTTAAATATGGAAACAGTTACTACCGTGTTAACTAAACAGACTAAAAAGCCCGGGAATTGTTGCACGGATCCTTTGCTTATAACGGAAGTACATTTATCTCTCCAAAAGATATTGTCGTTCTTTCTATTTCACATATTTTTAGATGCTATAAATCAAATCTACGCATTTGATTTGAAACAGATTCACAAGGCCCATAGGAATCAAAATGCCTTAATTCTTAACCAAACGACACAGTTTGGACTTTCCCAATTTGAAAGAGGTTGCAGACGACAATTAAATTGTAATGGAATATGAAGGAAATGATCATGTAGGGTATTCTGAAATTATTGTAATAAAAGGAGAAAAAGCTCATCTTTAGCAATTTTTCCTTTAATCACAATTATTTATAAAGTTGTCAGCTACAAACCCGTAAAATTCTGTTAGTGTTTGGTAAAGGGTTAATAATCTCTGGTTCCTTCTTAGAGCCTTTCACACATTTATAACAAATTCAATAGTAGCATCTTTCTTTGTATATAATCATCTAAAAATATAATTAACAACCCACACATCTCTAAGACCAACAGGCCTGAGAATATTATGATAATCTAAAGATTATTTCTTTATATTTATAAATATATTTAATTAAGTAATACATTTGACTTATAAGATCAATTCATAACTTGAATTAAGAAAATTATAAAATGGTCAGAAATATATATGGATTCGTTGAGCAATTGACAATCATATCCACAATTCATGAGTCACTATTCACAAATGGAACAATGAATCATTAGTTATTAAAAAGCAGCATACAGTTAAGTCCGGTAATCTTGCGCGTCCGGTAATCTTGCGCACTTCGCATTTGCGAATCTCTCAGACGACAAATGGTTTTATTTAGTGATGAAAGATGGAATTTCACATTTTAAATAATTAACGGATTTAAAAAGTACGTATTCCATGCAAAATAAAATTTGATTATTAGATTTAAACATCAGTTGCGTCATCCCTATACATCGTAAACACTGGCCCACTTACGAAAATTCGAAATGAATCACAAATTCCCTGCATCCTTTAGCGTTTTCATATTTTAAATTAAGAATTCATAAATGCAACGTGTAATTTAGCATTCCACTGCACAATATCCGATCAGTTATGGTATTTTTGGCCATGAAAATATATCGCATCAGACCGACATAGTCAATTATTTCCCGTAGTCATTATTTCCCGCCATTATGTCAAACCAATTTGGTATGATCTCCGCATGCGCGATGGCCTAGGTTTGATATTTTCTGTAAAGTATGGAAGCATGATCGTGATAAAATCAAACCCGTTATGCATAAACATTTTTTTCACGCATACCGGTACTTTTTTTATTAATTGTACACTATTACTAGTGACAATATTTGTTGATTTGTAGTGAACAAATAATGCACTAGAAATCCACATTTAATTTCAATGGTTTTACGAACTGATTCTAAAAATATTTTTCTGGAATGTTTTTTTGTCAATAATTGGACACCATATGTCTACAATTTTGCCTAAACGAGGTCATTACAGAAGGTGCGCAAGATTACCGGACACTGTGATAGTTTGAAAATGAGGCGAGTCATGTTTGTTTTGAAATCAAATCGGACAGTTTTTCACTGAATTAATCAGATATTTTGCCCATGAATTTATTATTTCCATAATAAATTTCGATACTATGTTGTCAATTTATAAAAGAACATGCTTTTAAACCAATTGACCCTTAACTGCGCAAGATTAACGGACAGCATCGTATACGATAGTTAAGAACATTGCACTTCATTAATCCCAACACCTTCTCTTGGATACAATGTTTGAGTTTACCATGCAGTATCATATATTGACTTTTCTTGAAATAATTATGTTCATGGAAGTTATGTTTTTTAAATAAATAAGATATTATTAAACTGCATAAACACTAAAAAAAGCCATGAAATTAACATGTCATCCGAAATATTGTTATCTGGATATATGTTCACTTTCGACATATTTAAATAAAACCCGACTTTTTTCAGTTTATAAGAAAAACATTCATAAATCTTTTTCTTACTTCAATTCCTTTGTAAGCAGACACCATCTGATCTAAAATGGCACTAAATGACAGGGTTTTATCTCATGTTTACACGATGTTGTTGTTGTTGTTGTTGTTGGTCACAGCCACACGGGCGCAGTAATCTCCCCTGGTAAACTTCATATGTTCAGTTTTGTGACCCCCGGGGCAGGGTCAAATTTGAGCCCAGGGGAATAATTTGAACAAATTTGGTAGAGGACTATTATATATCACTACACACCAAATTTAGTCGCCCTAGGCTCTATAATTATTAACAAGAAGATTTTTAAAGTTTGCACAAAATAGGCCTTATTTAAGCATAGCTTCATTTTTGTGACCCCAGGGCAGGGTCAAATTTGTCCCCAGGGGCATAATTTGAAAAAACTAAGTAGAGAACTATTAGATGTCACTACATACCGAATTGGGTAGAAATAGGCCCAATGGTTATGGACAAGATTTTTTTTAAATTTTGCACAAAATGGGCCCAATATAAGCATATTGTAACGGTTTCGTGCGGTCGGTAAATACTGTTTCCTTTCTATCAACCAGGTAGTTACTAGTTTATAAAAATGTTATTAGTCTGTGAATAGATGTCTTCAAGAATAAAGAAATGAAAACAGTGAGACTTAATTTATTTATACTTCTCAAAATATACCAACATGAAACAACAAATGTATAAGAATATAATATAGTTACATTTTGTCCGACATCCCAGTTCTTTCTTGTTATTATTATTATTAAAGGTTTTAAAAGTTTAAATAATTTTGGATGTTGTGTGGCCGAAAAGTTGAATGTGTCCTAAGTCGTCTGCGGCGCGTCTTTTATATGGATGCCCCTTGATACAATTCCTCAGACTCCGTAAACGGTTATGCGACAGCTCCGACCAATCAGAATGCTTGAATCGCCGATTTGAACCACTGTCATCCAATCAAATATGCGCGCCAAATGAACTCTTCAACACGCTTCCGCACATCAGGAAATAGTTCCAAATGTTATATCTATGCTTATCAATCAAATGACAATAACTTGATATAAAACAGTAGCAAATCGTTAACATTAATACAATAAGACATAGTTTACTGTAACCATTAACTATATGGCGCAGTCTTTTGCTAAAATCACAAATATCTTTTTATGACGTCACAAGCATGGTCGACACTGTTTATGAGTGACAAGGAAGTGTTATTCTTTATGGAATTACAATCATAGGAACGAGGATTAATAACTAAAGTTGTGAGTAACATTTAAGGATTATAAGGATTAAGATGTAGATAAAATGATATATGCATGAAACCTCAGTAAACTGTTCAACATGCATATGTCATGTAATTCAACGAACTGTCAGAATCTGTCAACATTCGGTGAGTAGGTCTTTGCCCATATCCTAGATAATGAAACATGTTATGAAACCTTATTATTAGTTTTGCTTAGGATTACTTGTAGTCCATTATATTACACTTCCCCCTACTTTATTAAAATAATCCTCCCGGATTATGTCAAATAAAATAACAAATGAGCACTTTAAACATTTATGCAACGAGATCATACATATTGCATAGCAGCATGAACAATTGAAAAACAATGTAACTATTCTCAGTCTGCAAATAACACACATCAGACAAATTGCATAGCAAAATGAACAATTGAAAAACAATGTAACTATTCTCAGTCTGCAAATAACACACATCAGACAACTCTTATGCACCCACACGTATTTTAATGTTTGCCTCATCAAGTTTTTCAGTTATAATATCTGTGTCCTTCCACCTATCAGCAAGTTCAAGTCCCCGAACAATACCCTCTGCCACGCGACTCTCCTCCACTTCCCCATTTACGAGTCCATCTTCTCTGCCTCTCCTTCTTCCACTGTCGGCTTACCCTCAGCTTCGAGGGACATGAAGTTGTACTTGTCCAAGAGGGCTCTCCTGGACAAGGTTGGGAAGTGGGTGCTCTCCACACGCTAAAGAAAGATGGCCACATACTCATGGGCCATGAGTTTCTGATCAGGGGTCATCTTCTTCCAATTTGCTGGCGGCCATACAATCTGTTGGTTGTTCGCTTCCATGGAGAATTCATTGACCAATGACCAGTCCCTTTTTGCAGGCGGACACATGGGCATACAGCCCTTCTTCAGAATCCGGAAGGCTCTGGCCTTTAAGCTGCTGCTTGAACCCAGCACGGCTGAGCTACAGGACGACGCTGAAGAGGAAGATGAGGAGGAGGAGGAGGAGGAGGAGGAGGAGGAGGAGGAGGAGGAGGAGGAGGAGGAAGATATCTCACCACTTGGAGAAACAACCCTGTCTCGATCTGGGCCCATATTTCTCTCCGAAACCGCTTCTTCACCAAACTCTATGTTGTCCCTGTGATCAAAGTCTTGATCCCCTTCCGACTCTTGCCTCCAACGTTTTAGTCCCTTTTCAGTTTCTTTTGGCCTGTCTTCTTCAGCTGCTACTTTCGAGCTTGTGCCTTGTTCCAACTGAGCAACCGAACTGCTATCTTCCCGTTCCACTTGTCTTTCAGTTCTTGCGGATTTCTCAACCACAGTCCTCTTGTCTCGCGACATGCTCCGCTTCTTGGATTCCCTCTTCTTCGCCATACCTCTTAAAATCTCCAATCCTTTCCTCCAACCGGCTGTCCATTGATCTCCCCTAGCTTGCTTGTCAGAAAACGTATCGCTCCAACTTCTCATGGCTTTCCTCGCTTCATAGGCCGCCTTGGAGTCGTAAGGGTTGATGTTGTCAACTACTTTAGCGTAGTCCTCAGGATACTTGGCAAAGTAAAACCCATTTGCCCTCGTGAACTGGTCCTTGCTTATTGTAACCTCTTGGTGGACTTTCTTCACATGTGATTCCAAATCCGCTATACGGGTGTAAACGTTCTCTTTCCCCTCACAATAAGCGCACATCACATAAAGTCGTCGATGTTCTGAAGAGATCAGGTGGACATTTAGTGACTTCCTGTCGGGAAAGTAGGCTTCACACAACCAGCATTTTTCCCTGAAATACCGACTTGAACAATAGACACATGGTAACCAACAATCCAATGTAACAATATTTAAAATGTTAAATTTGTCTTTGACAATCCATGCACAGACTTTTTTTGTATACAACATATTAATTTGTAAATAGTTTGATAGACAGGCACATATCGATACCAGACGCACAGGGTCTCCACCATAGTTAAAAGTTTAACACATTTAAAAAAAAAGTTTATTCATACATTTACAGTATAAACAGTTCAGGTCAGTTGTGTTAACAATGTTAATTATTTTCCATTAAATTTTGCAGCTGGACCTTCTTAATCCAACTTGGAATGCAAGTCCCTGTATAAGGATATAATCTGTCAACATGATATGCTTTTGGAGCCTTTCTTGACGACTGCTTTACTTTGCAAATGAGATCGTCCATCATCCTTGTGACAAGAAATGGTCCTTTCCATTTCACGGCTAGTTTAGTGCTTATACCAACTTTTCTTGATGGATCATGCAACCACACAACCTGTCCTGGGAAAAACTTCTTCTTCTTTACATTGCTGTCATAGTGCTTCTTTTGATAAAGAGCTGCAACCTTCAGGTGACTCCTTGCAATTTCATGACAACCTTTAATTTTCTTTTTCAGCAGACTAACATAGTCATCTACACTTGTTTCCGGTGTGTCCTCTTCTGGTACACCTACTACTGCTTGCAACGGAAGACGAATATCCTTGCCAAATACCATCTTGTTAGGGGTGACGGATGTGCTACTTTGAGGTGAAGAGCGATATGCCATACATACTTGTTGCAGATAGACGTCCCAACAGGCTGGTTCGTCTTGACAATATGATCGCAACATAGCAAGAAGTGTTCTGCTAAATCTTTCAACCAGTCCATTTGCCTGAGGTCGTCTAGACGTGGAGTGCGTCTTTTGAATCCCAAGGAAATCACAAAGATCTTCAAGAAGTTTAGATTCAAAACTACGGCCTTGATCTGTGTACACCTGTAGGGGAAACCCAAATCGACATACAAAATTATCCAAAAACGCTTTTGCAACAGTTCTCGACTCTAAATCAGATATAGCGACACATTCTGTCCATTTGGTGAACCAATCGATGATAACAAGTATGTAGCGATTGCCATTATCTGTAACTGGAAGTGGTCCGAGTATGTCCATTTGCACACGCTCCATTGGTTCGCCAACTAAATAACAACCAAGTGGTGCTTTGTTTGACTGTCGTGAAAGCTTGTTAACTGCACACACATCACATGTTGAACAATAATATTTCACATTATCTGCCATACCAGGCCAATAGAATGCTTTTCTGATTGTGTACAGAGTCTTTTCCACCCCAAGATGACCGCCACTGGCAACATCATGATGCAATTTCAAAACAACATCACGTCGATCAGCCGGCGTTACCAGCTGGTGTAAAATGTCACCATTGTTTTCCTCGTACTTCCGAAACAGCAACCCTCCAACAATTACTAGGCGATCCCACTGTCTCCACAAAGTTTTTATTTCAGCTTTTGAGTCTGAAATGTCTTTCCATTCCGGTCTGGTTTCATTTCCCTCTTTTGCAAGCTTAATTACACCTATTGCACTGTCACTCAGTTGACTGTAAGCGATGTCTGCATGTGTCCAACCATCAATGATGCTGCTCTCTTAAGTTATGTTTTTCTGTTCGGGATCCAAATATTCAACACCGTCGTCAAACATCTTTTTCACATGTTCTGGCAAAATGACCTCTTCAGACTGCACACCCGTGTAACTTTTGACTGTCGCGCACGTATCTGTTTGAAATTCTTTAGAAATTATGGGGTCCTCAACTGGGAATCACTCGCCAACAAGATATCCTGCTTCCAAACTAACTGTTTCATCAAAATCGTTCACAACACACACGGACACATCTTCTCCCTGAGTTTCAACAATGCCTGCCACAACTCGACAACTTATGTCCTGCAAGCCTTGAATCCCATCAACAAACACTACCTCTGGCACAAAGCCTTTTACTTCTACAGGTAACATCTGAAAGCTCCTAGGTGGTATTTCAACCTTCTCTTTCACGAGCACCTTGCATACACTCAGCCCAGTCCCTTCTGTAACACAATCAATTGTATTACCATCCAGTGTGTGAAGTTTATGATTTTGAATGTCCCAGGATTGAATGTGGTTTGCCATAAAATCTTGTCCCAGAATTCCTTGAATATTTGGTATATCGCAAACGGTGGCGTCAATTGCAGTCGTAAAACTCCCGACCTTCAACTTTAACTCTACAGAACCTTGAACGTTTAGAGGTGTGCCGTCTACAGAACAAACTGTACGATTATGCTCACGCAAATCATCTGTCTTCTTTCCTATAGCCTCAAGGGTGTCTTTAGATATTAAAGTGGTTGTTGCTCCACTATCTAATAGCAAGGTTACCGCAGTTCCGTCTATTAATCCTTCAATATAGACACCATTGTCTTTCGTTTTCATCAGATCGCTGCAGTGACCAACCCGCAATGCCTTTTCATCTGGTCTGCATGGCACCTCTATTTGTTTAGGTCGATTTTTCACTTGAACCGTCGCATCACTACCTATTGACGTGACGGTCTGAAGTTTTCCTGCTGCAGTCCTCGTCTGTTGTCTTTTATCGGACGGTATCTGATGAAATGGTTTGTGGAACCACATCTGTAGCACGATCTTCCAGAGATTCTGCCTCCCATGGTAGATTCAAGTTTGTCCAATCGTTGCTCAATACGCTTAATGGCACTGGTAAACTGATCATAAGTTCCCTCATGCAACGGGTTGGTTTCAAAAGATCTCTCTCTGCTGCTTGTGTTTGTAACACCCCTAATCTGCGCTCCTACACCTTGCCCCGGACGTCCCAACACCTCTTCATAACGCTCAACCACCTCCACAGCTTCACGAATTGTCTGGCAATTTTTATCCATTAAACGGCATCTCATCTCGGCTGAAACATTCTTATAAAAATGTTGTAATGCAAGCATTTCTTGGGCCTCTTGATCAAGTGTTGAATAGGCTTTCTGAGACAGTAGTCGAATTTCATCCCCAAAAGCAGCAATTGTTTCTGTTTTTCCCCTCATTCTGTTTTGCATCTTTGAAAGCCATCGGTTCTGTTGTCTTTTACTTCCAAACCTCTGTTCTAATCTGTTTGTCAGGAGTTTGTAAGACCGTTTCTCTGCAACAGGTAACGAACTGTAATGCATGCGAGCCTGCTGCTTAAGAGATGTAGCAAGGTAAAGTAACTTCTCCTTTTCGTTCCATTGTGCAAGCTCTGCACAATCTTCGAAGTATGCGATGAACTGATCCCAATCTTCATCACCGGAATAAGGGTCTGGTTTAATGTTTGGACGCGGTCAACGTCTGTAAAAGCCACCATATGCCTCGTCAAATTGGCCCTCTTGGTACTCTTGACCTTCCCCTCTTCCGTTCTCGTTTTATTGAAGTCAACCTCGGAGTCGGACTGGCCATTGTTGTCCGCCATTGTACGACTTATGTGATGGTAATGGCACAAAGAAAAAGAACTTGAAAATTTGCACTTTATTATTCACAATAATACATAAATCATAAAAATTTACACAACAAGCAGTTAGGAAACGATCATCTACTTCTGTTTCTGTCTTTTAACGTCCCTGCCGTTCCGTTCTGGTGCCGACGTTCCGTTCTAGTGCAGCCGTTCCCCTTCTATTGCAGCCGTTCCCGTTCTAGTGCAGCCGTTTCCGTTCTATTGCAGCCGTTCCCGTTCTTATGCAGCCGTTCCGTTCTGGTGCAGCCGTTACCGTTCTATTGCAGCCGTTCCCGCTCTATTGCAGCCGTTTCCGTTCTTGTGCAGCCGTTTCGTTCTGGTAAAGCAGTTCCCGTTTTCGTCAGCCCGTTCCCGTTCTCGTCAGGCCGTTCCCGTTTTTGTCAGGCCGTTCCCGTTTTCGTCAGGCCGTTCCCGTTCCCGTCAGGCCGTTCCCGTTTTCGTTAGGCCGTTCCCGTTCTCGTAAGGCCGTTCCCGTTTTCGTCAGGCCGTTCCCGTTCTCATCAGGCCGTTGCCGTTTTCGTCAGGCCGTTCCCGTTTTCGTCAGGCCGTTCCCGTTTTTGTCAGGCGGTTCCCGTTCTCGTCAGGCCGTTCCCGTTTTCGTCAGGCCGTTCCCGTTTTTGTCAGGCCGTTCCCGTTCTCGTCAGGCCGTTCCCAATTTCGTCAGGCCGTTCCCGTTTCTGTCCCTTGCTGTTTTCCCCGTGGTGACGAAAAACACAAGTTCTGAGATGCTAAAAGTATATAAGCATCCCCAATTCTGACACCAATGTAACGGTTTCGTGCTGTCGGTAAATACTGTTTCCTTTCTATCAACCAGGTAGTTACTAGTTTATTAAAATGTTATTAGTCTGTGAATAGATGTCTTCAAGAATAAAGAAATGAAAACAGTGAGACTTAATTTATTTATACTTCTCAAAATATACCAACATGAAACAACAAATGTATAAGAATATAATATAGTTACATTTTGTCCCACATCCCAGTTCTTTCTTGTTATAATTATTATTAAAGGTTTTAAAAGTTTAAATAATTTTGGATGTTGTCTGGCCGAAAAGTTGAATGTATCCTAAGTCGTCTGCGGCGCGTCTTTTATATGGATGCCCCTTGATACAATTCCTCAGACTCCGTAAACGGTTATGCGACAGCTCCGACCAATAAGAATGCTTGAATCGCCGATTTGAACCACTGTCATCCAATCAAATATGCGCGCCAAATGAACACTTCAAAACGCTTCCGCACATCAGGAAATAGTTCCAAATGTTATATCTATGCTTATCAATCAAATGACAATAACTTGATATAAAACAGTACCAAATCGTTAACATTAATACAATAAGACATAGTTTACTGTTACCATTAACTATATGGCGCAGTCTTTTGCTAAAATCACAAATATCTTTTTATGACGTAACAAGCATGGTCGACACTGTTTATGAGTGACAAGGAAGTGTTATTCTTTATGGAATTAAAATCATAGGAACGAGGATTAATAACTAAAGTTGTGAGTAACATTTAAGGATTATAAGGATTAAGATGTAGATAAAATGATATATGCATGAAACCTCAGTAAACTGTTCAAAATGCATATGTCATGTAATTCAACGAACTGTCAGAATCTGTCAACATTCGGTGAGTAGGTCTTTTGCCCATATCCTAGATAATGAAACATGTTATGAAACCTTATTATTAGTTTTGCTTAGGATTACTTGTAGTCCATTATATTACAATATGTTCAATTTTGTGACCCCTGGGGAACGGTCAAATTTGATCCCAGGGGCTTAATTTGAACAAACTTGGTAGAGGACTATTAGATGTCATTACATGCCAAATTCGGAAGCCCTATGCCATACGGTTATGGACAAGAATTTTTAAAGTTTGCACAAAATAGGCCTTATATAAGCAAATTTTCTATTGTTTGACCCCCCGGAGCAGGGTCAAATTTTACCCCAGAGGCATAAATTAAAAAGAAACTTGGTAGAGGACTATAAGATGTCACTACATACCAAATTTGGTAGCCCTAGGCCCAATTGTTATGGACGAGAAGCTTTAAAGTTTTCACAAAATAGACCTTATATAAGCAAATTTTCATTTTTTTCATACCCGGGGCAGGGTCAAATTTGACCCCAGGGTCATAATTTGATTTTTTTTAAAGAGGTTCACCCCAGAATCATTCCTGTGAAATTTCATCAGAATTGGACCAGTTGTTTTGGAGGAGAAGATGTTTAAAGAAAAAGTTAACGCACGGACGCACACGCACGCACGACGGACACAGGACCATGACATAAGCCCCGTTGGCCTCTGGCCAGTGGAGCTAATAAAAACAACTTAAATGTTTATGGATATCAAAAATTGGAATATTAAGGTTCTGCATGGTCAATGGTGGATGATTTGGTTTATTTATTTTGCGAGAAATAATCATTGATTCGGATTTTGAAGTGTTAAAACAAACCATCCATTTGTTAGCCCAGCTAGAAATTTTGTCGATGATTGCAGTACGGCTGAATTTTCGTTAGGCGAATTTACGACCATGAAAAGACTGGTATCATCAGCGAACAAATGTATGTGTGCATTCATGTCAGTAATAATGTCATTTTTATATACTAAAAACATAAGTGGTCCTTAAATAGAACCTTGAGGGACTCCAGCGAGAAATTCAATAGGGGTTGATCCGGACGATCCCGGTAAGATTACTGATTGTTGACGATCAGAAAGATAATTAGACAAAAACGATAATGGTTTTTCTCGAATGCCTGCTTGTTTCAGATGATTGACAGTGGAGTCACCAGACAAAAAGCCAGATTGAGTGGGTGCAAAAAAAGAATTTGCACGAAGAAAATAAAAAAAATGTGTTCATACAATATTCTTTCAAATACCTTCTCGGTTTGTATTTATAAGTGATATGGTTCGATAATATGACGTTAAGGATGGATCGCTTTTTTGACAACTGGGCACACATTTGCAAGTTTCCAACAAGAGGGCATTTTGCAAGTATTTAGACAAGAGTTAAACAAATCACACAAGGGGTAGCTTAATTGATGCATTGCTTCTTTTAGGTTCTATTATCTATTCAATCAGGACCAGATGCTTTTCCTGCCTTTAGACATTTAATTGAGTCAATTACTTCCTCTGGTGTTATATGTATAGACTGAAGACTGTTTGTGTATGTATGGTGCATTGGGAGAAGATCGTGATTTGTTTCATTAAGTGAACACTGGCTAGCAAAATACTGGTTGAGCATATCCGCTTTACTTGTATCATCCGCTACTAAAATATTGATTTGTTCATCGTATAGAGGTGGTATTGTGTTACTTGTGTTAGAAGGGACAAATGTTCGCAAATGTGTCTTCAACCGGTCGTTAGCGGAAAGGTCTGATGACTTTAGTTTTTGAGCAATATTATTAAATTATTTAATTTTCGAGTCACGCAATAGTAAGACTACCTCATTCCTTACATGACGGAAGTTTGACCAGTGAATATCACTCTTAAATTGTTATGCTTTTCGTTAAAGGCGCTTCCGTTGTCGAATTTTGTTCTTTATGTTATTGTTCATCAATGGAAGATCACGCAAACGGATACACATATTTTTGTTCGGAATACATATACTTGCAATTTTCAATATTGTTTTAGTTAAATTATCTGCATATTTATCAACATTTTCGGATTTATGTAGATCCCAATTAGTATCCGACATCATTTGTCGTAGTTTTGAATAATCTCCAATGTCGTAGCGCCAGATATGTCGATAACACGTTTTGTATCTGGGTTTAGTAAATTTTAATGTTATAAAACAGGGCAATGGTATCGAAAGGTTTGGTCTAAAACTGGTTCGCCTGTTCCAGAAAGTAGTACATTATTCCAATTACTTACACAGATTAGATTAATAATGGAAGATGTGTGTTCAGTATAATGTGTTGGTTCGTCAATTAGTTGCCTTAATTCATATTGTTGACATAAATCATTAATTATTCGTGCCGACGGTTCAGCTAGAGCATTTATGTTAAAATCACCTGTTATAATAATATCATTTATTCGCGTGTCTCTGGCTAGCCCTATAGACTCTTCAATGGAAATCGTATATGATCTATCCGCACTAGGCGGTCTATAAAACACGCCAAACAGAATGGATTTGTGTTTTTTTTTGACGGAAAAACTTCAATCCAAATACTTTTAACATTATTCAGTTCAAGATCTTGTCTGCTTTAAAAAAGCAATACTTTCATTTACGTTTATAGCAATGCCACCGTGTGAATCGAATTCGCGATCCTTACGAATTGGCTGGTGAAAACCGTCAAAGAGGAGATCATCAGATCGAATAGAATTATTTAACCATGTTTCAGTAAAACCAATTATGTCAAATTCTCGTAGACCTGTGTAAAGAACATCAATTTTATGCATCAGTCTTTGAATATTGTAATATACAAACCGGATGTGGTTTGTTGCCGACGAATTTAGAAAGAAAGAAGATCTGCTTGCATCTGTGTTAGAAAATAGATCAGACAAAGTTGGCCCAGGGTTAGGATGAATATCACATGATCGCAATAAGGCTATAGAGATCCAACAACATGTTTCAGCACACACGAACCATTTTAGAAGCGTTTTGAGGAACATAATATCCGTGTGTATGTTTTTTCCTATCAGAAAACGTTTGCTTGGATGTTCAATTTTCAGTGTTGTGTTCCTAGACGCATATACATAAATTTGTAATGAGAAAAGGCTTGTTACATTAAGCCATAATTGACATACATATAATAAGTGCAGGAAAAATGAAAAAATAGCTGGTGATCTTTATGCAACCATGACAGCGTTTCTTTGTCTCTGTTTAATGTACAACATAATAATAACCTCCAATAAATACAAGATGGGTTAGACACTCTGTCATGATACGCCTGTTGCGATTAGCGATGAGGACACATTTCAACGGATACGTTGTTAAGATTTCATTTCGTTGCTTGCTACAGAACTGTTGCAAATTAAAGATAAAGATATCAGAGAGATAAGAACTTACAAGATAGAAGGAAAAAGAAGCAAATGGTAAAGGATGATACTATGTTTGGTATCATTATTATGATACGTGAGGTTATGTTGGGTGTATAAAGAGTAAATTATAATAGCCTATGATCAAAAGATGAACTAAAATCAGTATAAAAAAGAATGAGCCGTCAAAGCTACAATACAAGGGATTTTGAGTGATTATGATAATTGCCTGCACAGCGATGATAGATTACACAAGCGTTCACTTACATATATCAAAATGTGTAAACATTTCACAAAATAAATACAGTTATATAACATTACAAACAAACAATGCAATAAAGAAATACAACAATTAAAACAACAAAATAAAGTTATAGCAACCGTATCTGTAATTGCATCATCTCAAACGAACGCTCAAAAGCATGATATTGACAACGGTTGGGCGTTGTATTTTACACTGTAGTAGTGAATTTTTATCTATTTACCCACGCAACATAAGCGCATTTTATTTTGAGCACAATATATCGTAAATTAATGAAGCCTGAGGCCGTAAATAGTATAATCTCAGTCAGCTGACTAGTTTCGTCATTTTGTGCATAGTAAGATACTTCTTTAGAAACAAAAAACAAACATTTTATAAATTTTGGATATACGCCAAATGAAGCAAAAATAAGATAGGAACACTGTCATTGTTTTGGGTAGATAGCGATCTGTTTATTCTTTACTTATAATAAAATACTTCACATTTTATCGTAAGTTTGTTTTTATGCATACATTGTCAATGGATAGAGGTATCCACCCATTTCAACGTTAGTGTTATTTGAAAAAGGGCAGTGTCACTGGATAACGGGATTAACAATTTTAATCCAATAATCACATGCTTAATAGAGGAACACAAATAAACAAAAATCATGTGTATACAGAATGGGCCGTCAAGGCTACACTACGAAGGGATTTCAAGTAATGAATGTAATTTTCTGTACAGAGATAATAGTTTGCACAACGTTCACTTTCATATATCAAAATGTGTAAGCATTTCACACAAAAACAGCTATATTATAGTACAAACAAACAATGCAATATAAAAATACAACAGTTACAACAACAACAAAAATAATAAGAGCAACCATATCTATATTAACATCTTCTCAAACGAACGCTCAAAGGCATTGTATTTACAAGGATTGAGCATTGTATTTTACATTGTAGTAGTAAATTACTATTTACTCAGGCAGCATAAACGCATTTTTTTTAGCAAGAATAAAACAATAATTCTGGTTTTTAATTTGTATTTATCAATTAGAGTCAGACTAGAAAAACGTTAAGTGATGTGTTATTGATGTATATTTTTACAATAACGCGTGTGCACACGCGCAGACATTACTCATGGAGACATACACTCGCATAAATACAAAACGAGTTAACATCGATAAAGATGCATCATCGTACAAGTCTACAAGTCACTTGTACCCGTAAATAATTACCTGGAACAATACATACATGGTACTGATGGTTTATCAAAAAATGTTACACTATAAAGAGTCTAACTGAAAAAAAAACGAAAAGTTAGAGTCCCAAAGTGTACGTATTATATTATTGGCGT
The DNA here is from genome assembly GCF_020536995.1 of Dreissena polymorpha. Classification (NCBI taxonomy): domain Eukaryota; kingdom Metazoa; phylum Mollusca; class Bivalvia; order Myida; family Dreissenidae; genus Dreissena; species Dreissena polymorpha. The sequence goes on along the minus strand of NC_068362.1, from coordinate 73,458,582 downwards.
CGCACTGAAGTGCGGCGACTTGTATGTAATACGTATTTTTTTCGCTTATGGAAGGAGACGTTATTTTACGGATCAATGTATATATTGTTGTTGTCAGAATATCTTACATAGTGGTGATTTTTTGTGTAATTTAGTGTAAATAAGTACTGCATTTGTGCCTATTACATTTACTACAACATTTATTGCCAATAATGCAAAGCTAATTCTTTTAATTAATAACTGATCACAGTGACTGGGCAATAATAAAAGACCACAGGGACTGGGCAAATACGCAAACCGGTGAAACTTTCTGGTTTTGTATAAAAACAAAACATAATCAAAATATATTTATTTTGTGCTTTTTTTTTTCTAACAATAGCGCAGACTTTTGCTGTTCGAGTTTTGGTTAACGCAAATTTTCTTCAATTTTACAAAACGACAGCGATTACACGGTTTATTGCTTTATTGATAACCGTTACACTACAGTCACTTATTAATATCTTAGTTAGAAGTTGATTTTTCAAGCGGTTCTGTAGTGTAGTGGTTACACGCTCGCTTGACATGTGAGAGGCCCAAGGTTCGAGCCCCAGTAGAATCAAATTATTTTATGTGTGTGCTATGTTAACTTTTTGTTTTGATGTAGAAATTTTAGTTTAAATAAATATGCTGTTTTATTGTAACCATTTTTTGTTTTTATTATGTCCATGAAATATATGTGTGAGAGGATGTGGGGGGGGGGGGAGGTTCGTTAACACATTAAAACTTTTACAGTGTTTTTATATCAATGAGTACTCAACCCCTAACATAAATGAGCAACGTAACAATAAGTTCAGAATCATCTCCCCTTGAAGTTGAGAAAAATATGAAATAACGCTTACAAGATGAAGCAGATTTTTTAAAACCTACACAGTTCTGTTCCATTAATGAAAACTGCACACGGATGCCAGTAAAAAAGGAAAGCAATGTAAATAAAATGAACTATGAAATATTTGGGGGTTACAACACAAAATCATTGATAATGGTTATTCGGGGGTTATAACACAAAATCATACATAATGGTTTACCAGTATCTTTTTCTATTTTGTTTAAATAATCGGCCAATATATTAATATTAATGTAAGTTGTTTTTATTTGCGCATTTTGGATAAATTTACGATCTATTTGTGTTTTTTATGCCAGAAAAAAGTATATGTGGCTAATATTTCGGATTAAACTGCCGCCCGGATTCTGGGCGGGGTACTTGACATTGAAAATGCCGTAAGCAGTTGCAACTCCCAGCGACCCGGAGGGTCAATAGCTGGGAGTTGGATTATTGCAACTAATTACATTATCTGACATGAGAATACAAGAAAGTGGTTCAGAAACATAATGTTTTCATCATTTAAAATCAGACAAAATAGGTAATTAATTTATTAAGCTTGTTGCCGCAACTAGTATATTAATAAGCTGACTAGTTTTATTCATTAAGTGCATACGTCTTTAGAAACAAAAAGCAAAAATTTAATGATTTGGCTATACACCAAATGAAGCAAAAATAGAGTAGGAAACTGTGATTTTACTTTTAAGTAGTCAATGACATGTTTATTCTTTACTTAAGATACGATGCTACACATTTCATTGTAAGCTAGTTTTTAATCATACAATGCCAATGGATAGCGGTATCCACACATGCAGTGTCACAAGAAAACGAGATTAGCAAGTTTAATCGCATTACCACATGCTTAATAAGGAACACAAATAACAAAAGAATATCGTGATTATCGTGCACATTGTGAGATCAACTGGAGTGACTAATACGGCCTGATTTGTTTTAGGTTAATTTATTTGACAAAGTAAATGTAATTTTATTGAGATTTTTTTATTGAATTTGTAAATGATAACTTTTACAATTTATTTAACCTTGTTAACCTTGTTAATAAGCTTAACCAGACCAGATTAACATTGATTTTTTTACAAACTTAATATTTGCTAAGGGCGTTTTTAAACAAATATTCAGAGTAAGTATAATTTTAGGTAAATAGTTTCACGCGATACAGGCTATGCCGTTGTAGTAAAAATAATCATACGCTCAGTAGATAGCGCACAAGCAATACGAGTTCGTGATATTCGTGCAACAAAAAAGGTCAGCATCAAATGAAAATAAACTGAACAAAAAAGATGCAAAGTTCTATGATTAGCTGCTTTTGTACTGTTCAAGTTCTGATGCACAGATGATGCGTTTGATGATTGATTGACCGTTTTTACCATCCGCTGACCATGGACTTTTAATGTTTTTGGATCTCACTAGTCCACGTTTGATAGACAGCAGTTGCGCACGGTGTTGGGTAAGGTCTTCGTTAATGAAGATTTGGTCATGACCGCTGCGTGACTTCAGTTCACGTCTTCGCGTGTACAGTTTTTGCCTGGCCATGTAGCTTGTGAATTTTACTATTATCAGACGGGGATGTGAACGTTATATCGCCTACTATACTGCTCGCTGGCATCCATCTTGTTTTCTAGATCTGTAACTCGGTCTCGTAGCATTCTATTTTCATTAAAGATGACCTTATTGTCATATTCAAGTTACGGTATCCTATTTGATAGTCCATCTACAACTCCAGCAACAATTAACTCTCTCATACTTTGCCATTATGTTGAAAGGGATGATTGAATGGAGTCTTTGACAGCAGTAGCTTTTGCAAGAACGGTTTTATCGTCAAGGTTGACATCAGACTTTTCCGTATCCTCCATGCTAGAAAACGTTTAATTAAAAACACTACTGGAAGCAATGTTTAATCTATTTTTCTTAGAGTCACCAGCTTGTTCAGGGGTAGATACATTTGAGGTAGTCCTCTTTGTTCTTGCAACCGTGTTTGGCGTTGAGGCGTCAATACTCATTGTAAGAAAGTACGACACTTTGCGTAGTGTATATTTGGCAAACAGTGAGCGTGACGATAAAAACAGTATGTAATACCAGATCAATATGTATAACGGTACACAGTGTGCATGTCGGCTATTGCTTACTTCAGGTTTAGATTTTGATCTAAAAATAGAATACTACAAAAGCTATAGACTGACAGTTTTCTTGAGAAATTACACATATATGCCAATGTTTTCACTTAAACAAATCCACTAAAGCATTCCTATGAATTCACAACATAAACACAACACCCAATACTTGCTGAACAAATGTCAGAACATCGATTTTTTTTTAAAAACACAGACGATAAGAAATTGATCAACCAATATGTCCGCCACCGGAAGTCTTTATATACTTAGGACCAAAGAGGAGAAATAGAGCCAGGTGTATACATGACGTACCCCAAGTACCACTCGTCTCGCACACTCGCAGAAAATCCTTTGCAAAGCACACGTACTTTGCCGGCACAAAGATCTGAAATATGGGAATTCAAAAAACAAACAAACTATGAATTGTCAATTGACCGCAATCACAAAAGAAGTCACTGTACTCAACTATTTTACCAAACGGGTCACTTAGTTACTGCAAATCGAATCAATTTTTTCTAAGTAAATTATGCAGAAAAAAACACGCAGTAAAAATGTATTTTACAAAGACAAAAGGTATTGAGATACATGTAGATATGTCTTTGTTGCCATAAAATAAAACTTGATGGGACAATGAAAAGTAACTTTGCTCTCTGAATTCAGATTGCTTAATCGCGCTTAAGAAAACATGTCGAACCATAGATTCTTCGAGCCTTACCCGCGATTAAAATTCTATTTCAACATACGCAATATGTATAATAACGAAAGTTAACCATTTATTGAACACTAATGATTAATATCCAGAATGAGAACTAGCATTTGTACGTTTTGATCATTTGATTATGTTAATAAATACAACACTTCGTTTTATAAATCACCATGACTTATAATGTTGATAAGTACCTTCAGTACCCGAGATTATTTCGAAACTGCATTGTCAACTACAACCATTTTTGTGTAAGTTTGCATTCTCTTTACTAAGAAGAGTTGTACAATTCTATTGCAATTCGAATTCATCCGCTGCATAATTATCTCATTAAATCTATGTCAAAACCAATACTTGGCCGCTTCGCCTATAAAATACAATTACCTCTTTGTTTGTGCATGTATTTGTGTATTTGTAAAGCGTCGCATATTTAGATAAACATTTGGGTATGTTTAAGTGCCAAGATTATAATCTGTTAGCATCATACTTTCCATAATGGCACGTAAGCATTGTCAAATTAGTCCTGTTATAACTTAAGTTTAATAAAACTTACCATAATTACACGTCAGAATTGTCAAATGAGCCCCGTCTTGACTTTAATGTTAATGTTTTCGTTAAAATCAATACACACAATGAAAAATAAATTATACATCGTCACTATTCATTAAGATATAAATTTAGTTATATGCAGTAGATTTTGAGTACAGATATAGAACTGTTTTGAATTACTTTGCTGATAATATTTGAATGCGTACATTATAATGTACTTTAAAGGAAATGACAAGATGGAATATGAAAAATTGAAACCTGTTGTTGCCTTTATGTCGGGCTGTTGAAAATCGCCAAACTAAGATGAAAATCGCCAAACCTTTTAGGGAGAGAATGACTGCCGCCATAAGAAACACAACATATTGCAACCTACGACCCATGCAAAAGAAATAGGTTAATGACCGTCGGCATTTTTGACATAACGGATATATTGCATATTTTTGCCAATAAGTAATGTACTGATTAAAAAAGTAATATAATTAAATATAAACATAAGCGAGAACCATGTGTGTTTTTGGATCTACCAGCTTTTTGATAATCTACTCATTCCCAAAGGTTTAAAATTGTTTTTGCCTGTTGTTGTCTATCTGTCGGGCTAATATGAAGATCAACAGATCTGTTAGGGAGATGATGAATGCAGCAGTAAGCAGGTATATCACGGTGATGGCAGCATACGATTCCTTCTAAAGGCAATTATACGACTTATCTGCAGAAACATATAAATAGACACATAACCAATGTACCTTGAAATATAACACATGTTCACCTGCGAAAGGGATTGTTTCATGGAAAACTGGATTACTAGCCCGTATAAGTATATATGTTTCATCAATTAACTTTGCTTAAACTTACCCGTTAAGTTAATGAAAGCTTCTGTAATATAAAATAAGAAATTTGATAAAATTTATCTTGAAAAAAACAAATCAAAACACCACACAACGGAAAAAAGAGAAATCCCCAAAAGAAAAAGCCAAACAAAGAAATGACAATAGGCATATTTTAATCAAACAGTCCTTTTATGCTAGGTCAATAACTGTGTTAAACTAATTGGTGTATATAATGCTCAGCATTATGAAGTAAACATGCAAATTCAAAGAGGTCAAAACAAACAGGCCCCATATCATATTTTTTTAGAATTCACAAAATGTTTTCTTTTCCTTATTCTGCGATTTGTATCCGTCATTTTAATACATTTTTTGTAAATTCAGTTTATTTAGTTTATTCAGTTTTCCCCTTTTGGGTCTTTTTAAATAAAGCAATTCTTAAACATAACCAGCAACAATGACGTTTGTTGGATATGCACTTTAGTTGGCAAATATTATTGTGCTTTGAGATTAACTAGATTCGCTTTAGTGGATTTTTTTTATATAAATAAAACCAATGCTTATTATTTTTTGTAGAAGCCGCATATGTTCTTCGTATGTCTGCAAGCAAGTAGGCAATTGGTATGAGTGTAAGTATCCATTGATATTTCATGGACCAATTTACCACTGCTGTTGTGATCATTCATTTTTATGTGGATGATTAGTGTTTGAAACATTACATTAGTGATCGTATAATGTTACAACCACTATCATTAATAAAAACATTACTCAACCGGAATGTGTATTTTACATCTGAATTATGATGTTGCCATGTGGCTTTACTTACAAAAGCTACGAAGATACCATAATGATGTTGCTTTCCTTAGAGTAGTGATCATTTTACAAATGTTAACTGTATTTCATTCTACACAACCGGAAAAAACTTTGCGAAACCGAAATTTCGCAAACTTAAGTACCCTTTTCTTAAAGATTTGCTACTTTGAGACATAGTATGCGATAAAAGTCTTATCGTTGATTAATAATTGGTTATTTTCACTCAAAAAACGCGTTTTCTTCACTATGAAATTTATAAGCAAAGTTGGGGTTCCCATGGGATTTTTGCATTTTCCCATGGGATTTTTGATTTTCCCATGGGATTTTTTCTCCCATGGGATTTTTTTTCTCCCATAATTTGCAAATGGGAGAAAAATCCCATGGGATTTTGAACATTTTAAAAAACGTGTTTTATTTGCGTTTGCAAGTATTTTAACGTTATTTAAGGACTGTATATTGGTTTTATGCCAATTATATATAAAAATATTTAGTAATAAAAAAAATCCCATTTTAAAATGGGAGAAAAAAATCCCATGGGATTTTTTTCTTATTTTGGGAGATTTATTCATGAAACTTTCAGAAACATCATATTTTATGAAATGATGAACAACTACGATATTTTAATGCGTTTAGTCGTGTTTAAAAAAAATAAAAAATCCCATGGGATTTTTAAATCCCATGGGATTTTAAATCCCATGGGATTTTTTCTCCCATGGGATTTTTTTCCAATGGGATTTTTCAGTTTCGTAAGCCGAATAAGTTTCTTAATGCGAAAAACAACAATAAAGGAAATAATAATTATAATTTGAATAATAAATTGAATAATATAAATAACATGAATATTTTTAAAATGAGTTACAATTAAGGTTTATGCTAGTAGAACTTATCATTTCTTGTTCGAGCAGATGGTTGAGTCCAATTGGTGAGTATGCCAGCTTAGAACCAGTATAAATGCATCGCAGACAGACAACGCTGTCATACTGTACACACCGCTGAGTAACAATCTTTATTGCATTTCATTTTGCAACAGAAAATGAACTCCGTAGTATAATTGATCTTATATATGCCCTCTGCTTTTGAAAGCGTGCAACACATTAACATAACAATAAATCCATGCCAAAAACTATGTGCAAATTCCATTCAAAGCTATATACACATTATAAAGGTCAGATGACCCGCGTCATGCGAAAATGGTCTTATGTCATATGCGGCCGAAGTTGGTCCATCCTAGCTTGTCCAACCGCGCAGTCTGGTCAGGTACTACGCTGACTGATATATAAAGTCAAGCCATGATTCGTGGTCTCATATCCAAACTCGGTAGCTCCTGTGCGAAACTTTCACCGGAAACGACGGGCACCGAGACGGGCGCTCGAAACTTTGCGGATGCGCGTTATATTGTTATTATAATACCGCGATGTGTTTTTTTCTTGCCTCAAATTAGTAAGGCCCAATCAGCGTTTTATTGTGTTCTTTGCTTCTACTTTTAACAAGAACTTCAACTGATACGAACATGAATTTTATTTTAATATGTTTATTTAATGCTCGGAAAACTCATTGTATATTTAGACAACTACTTATAAAACAAAGTCGGGTTTTCAACATCTGTTTTCGGCATAAAAAATTGTTATTCCAAACCAGATTTTAACGCACTTTACTGTACAAAATACCGTTAGGGCCACCGTGGTTACTCATTAAAATCCAGAGGGCGAGAATGCGAGAACGCGAAAGTACGATGACGACAGTGCGACAATACGATGGCGACAATGCGTTTCGTACGATTGCGAAAACGCGCTAGTACGATGACGACAATGCGACAGTGCGACAATACAATGGCGGCAGTGCGATAGTACGGGGGCGACAATGCGATAGTCATATCGTACTGTCGCCGTGGTATCATCGCAATGTCGCCATCGTTCTAATCGCATTGTCGCCATCGTATTGTCGCACTGTCGCCATCGCATTTTCGAATTGCCGCCATCATACTATCGCGTTATCGCATTGGCACCATCGTACTATCGCACTGTCGGCTATCGCCATCGTATTGTCGCACTGTCGTCATCGTATTTTCGCACTGTCGTCATCGTATGATAGCGCACTATCGAACTGTAGTATTGTCGCCATCGTATTATCTCAACTGTCGCCATCGTATTGGTCGCACTGTCGTCATCGCACGGTCTGATTGTCGTCATCGTATTATCGCGTTCTCGCAGTGTCGCCATCGTACTATCGAATTGTCGCCATCGTATTGTCACCCCTGTCATCATCGTATTGTCACATTGTCGCCATCGTACTATCGCGTTTCTCGCGTTCTCGCCCTCTGGATTTAATGTGTAACCACGATGGTACTAACGGTATTCCGTAATACTGCTAAAGCACAGTATGATTAGGTCACTCCCAATGCTCAAATCTCTATGTCTATTTTAGAACAACACATGTCTATGGAAGGATATTAGGTAAAAGTTACATCATTCGTGGTGAATATTTACATTATGACTGATGCTTATTCTAATTTGCTTTATGACAATTCCAACATGCTTGTTGTCTATTCGTTTATACTTGATGATTGCTGCAACATTACATCATTCATGAATAATATTACATTATGCGTGATGTTTATTCTAACATGCTTCATGACAGTTCCAACATGCTTGTTCTCTATCGGTTATACTTGATGAATTGTTTCAACATGCTTGGTGACTATCCAATGTTTGTGTGTTCATTATTCCTGAAACCAGTCTAATCGGTTTTGCCACTAAGCGTCATTAAAACGGCAGTTAGCAACAGCAGTAAGCAGAATGCAAGTTACTAAATTATGACATCAGGTGGCGCGCGTTTATTTCCGTATGTTGAATAAATTACTTTTCGGAAAAAAAGCGAAAACATCCGAATCATTTTGACTAGTAAAACTGAATAAGCTGAATTAGTTCCCTTCGTTAAATAACTCCATTACAATAAATACGTTCATTATTGCCATGAAGACCAGTACGTTTACACAATGAATTGACTGCCGTGAATGTTTTTGATATTTGTAAGATGCAATTGGCACTCAAGAAAATTATACATGTATTTATTCAGAACATAACGGGGCTGATGTGTTGGAATTGTGGCCCTTCCCTAGTCCAAAATAATTACAGTAGACGTAATCTACCGATGTGCATTGCATATCGACCTCATATTTATAAAGTAGCCCAAACCCCCATTGCCACAGACCTGTGCGTGAAACGTTCAGATTTCTCTAGTCTCTTTACCATGCTATAATTACAATTGCTATAAGGACACATATTTATCATTTTATGACTATATAATGTCTGTGGTATACAGAGAAACCTGAAAGTTACAAGTACTCGTGTCTAGTACTGTACAACTATTGTACTCCTCGTTGAGAAACACTACTTCATCTACATGTATTAAAATATCATAAACATAATTTTCAATCAAGTTGGAAAAAATCAATAAATAAATGTCATATAAACAGGTTTGTCATGAACGTTGACGTCGCTCTTGGTTACCAGAAAATTCCCACGCACGGATTTCAACCGTCATTGTTTACAATCAATTAAGTGCATAAGTACTTGAATTTGTATTGTGTTTTTTAAAAGTGTCCAGCTACAGGTGGTTAGCGTGTGGCTATAATACTAGTAAGTGAAAACATATTTTGGAATTGATAAAGTAATCATATTCTAACGAAAATCAACTTTTCTTAAAAAAAAATAAGTATAAATATATATTCAACAGGTATCCAACTCGAAATCATCCGAAAACGGGATGCATCGTTTTAAACAGCCATTACTTCATCAATTTTGCGATTTTCACGATCTTGGTCTTATTCAACGCAGAAATAAATTTCCTTTCTGGAAATGTATATGTCTTGCAATATTTTTACAAATACTGGGTCAACTTTTAAAAAATAACACGATACACAACTCGCGTGACCCAGCTGTGATCGATCAGACAGTATTCATGACTGAAATCTTCACGGGGAAATGGGCATTTTCCCTGCAAAGTTCACGAACCTCGATACCATTATTCAATAAAACGTATGAAAAAAACATTCTTACCGTGCTTGCCGTAGAATTATGCATCAAAACTAACTGTCCAGCGCATTTTCAAACCTTTGTTTACATACATTTCAACGAACTGACATTTTAAACACAAGAGTGATTTCATTGCTCCAATGCGGAGTTGTGTCTTTACAACTGGAGATTTCATTCATAAATACGGTCTGATCGATAACAACTGGGTCAAGCGAATTATGTATAGCTTTATTTCTTAAAATTTGACCCAGCATGTGTAGAAATATAACAATATATATACATTTCCTAAAAGGAAATTCATTTCTGCGTTGAATAAGACCGGGTCATGAAAATCGCTGCAAAATTAATTTAGTAATGGCTGCTCAAAACGATGCACCCCGTTTTCGGATGATTTCGAGTTGGATACCTTGTTATATATAAACGGTAGTGATTTTTTTTTATATAGAAAATTTGATTTTTCGTTTTAATATGATTATTTATCATTCAAAAAGATGTTTTCACTAATTATTATCATAGCCACACGCTAACCACCTGTGTGTCCAGCACGTGTGTGCGGGAGAACAGGGCTTAATGTATTTTTTGTTAAGCTCTATAATATTTATATCCAATCTGTATGAAAAATGTCGGTGAACATTATTCCGGTGTTAATTTTTGAAAATATTGAGGCATTCGTTAATTATGGATCTAAAACGGAACATTAATCCGCAAAAAAAACACCGGGCATATTGCATATTAGATCGGACACATGAAATTATTTCGAAAGAAAGCAATTAGAGTTTTAATTCTACATGAGTAAGTCTCGCTGTGCACGATTACGCTCTTACTGCTCGTATATATTTGACTCTTGGCAAATACCTAGTGTTTTATTTGCTTAATCTAAATTGTGTCATGCATCTATATGTACTTAAAGCAGCATGACCAACAGCTCTTTCATATGTGAAAGAGATTGACACGAAATACCTACCCATCTATAATAAAGTTTATATGTGCACTTCAATATTATAGTTTTAAAGCATTTTATGTGGTGCAATATAAAAGTACTCTAGTAAATTTGAAATTATGTAATCGATTTCCTCTCAACATACATGCAAAGTTCCAGATAACTTTTTCAGCAAAATCTTGGTTTACACTCTATAATAATCCAGCCTTAAAGTCTATTATTAATTCTTTTTTTCAGGGTAAATAATTTTGGCACATCCGCATTTAGGTTTATAGTCTAAGAAGAGCTAATGACAATTGCCGGGTTACAGCAGACTTTTTGCGATAAAAGGACCAGATAATGGAAAACGTTCGGCTTTTCGACTGTTGTAAAGATGGTCTGTTATTCATAATAACGTTAAAGTGCTGTTGATTTCATAATTGTAATGAGGGCCTAGACGAGTGGGAACTCATTGATAAAATGTTTACATTATATGCATTGATATTGAGTTTTACGCATGATCACACATTTTGAATTCTTATTTTATTTTTCCAATGTGTAACCGTACGCACAGAATTTAAGTCTACTTTTTACTAAATTTAATTCAATTTTTTACGACTTTAAGCGTCTTATCTGGAGCTCTGCATACATGCATTAGTAGCATATATGAAATATATCCATAGACTTCTTTGGTTATTGAAGGTAAATTACTGTACAAAAATTATGGTTAGTCATTAACCAAAAAAAAGTTAAGTCTACAAACACGCGGTTAATTTCGGTTCAGTAGCAAATATCTTACAAAGGTGCGCAACTTCTCCTATAACATAAAATTTCCGTTATACGCCGTAAATTTCCGTGGTCCTCCGTAGCATTTCGGAATGACTGTCAATTGACATCATTGTATCATGCATGATAGTATGTTGCTTTGTGCTTGGGTGAAAACTGAAACTCTTACCATCGCGTTAATTTATTAAACGCATTAATATTTGATTTCATTATGCACTGCGCCTATTGCACAAGTCTCTCTGCACAAACCAACATACACATATGCAGCATGCAATTAACGAACAAGAATGTTGCATCTGTACACATGCATGATACCATTAAGCAGAATGTAAATAGACATTGACATCAGGCAAGATGTAAGTGTCATCAAGCGAAAAGGTGTCTACATACTAATTGAAAGTACCATCAAGAATCATGACACAGTCACAAAGAAGGATGTAATTTTACCTAAATACCCTTCCATATTTGACGGCACTGTGTGTTTGCTTAATTTCACTGAAGAACGTCTACTGGTAAATCTTACAAAAAAGTGATAAATAAGACTGAGTAGCAATTTTTTGGCGTTGCTGTTTAACGTCAAATTTGGCCTTTCAACGAACTTCTTAAAAGCCCATTGAATTTTAATGAAGAAGTTTCCCGCTTGTAGGTCCGAATGAATTAAATCAAATTTTGCAATTGGCAATTTGATAGAAATCCCCATAAAACATTGCACATAGCTTTCTGAAATAAACAGGCCACATTGAACGCATTCACGATATCCAACAGCTCTCTTTGCAAAGACCTTTCTAGTGTTTCTTGGCCGTGTAAGATCTATAATTAGAACTTCGTCACCTAAACATCTACTAATAGAAGAGCATATTTTGGGAAACAAATTCAATAAGAGTATAAAACGTCCACGATCAATAATGTGTAGTTTGTTAAAGAATCACGGCAGTAAAACATAGCACTTTAAAGAGACCACAATCTGGTACATTTGGTCAATTTTTGCGTCCGTGGCGGACAATACATTTTTAAAAAGAAAGCGTACAAAAAAGCAAACACAAAGTTCTTCGTAAGCTTGTTTTAATCTTAAAAACACATAATCGACAGTCATTCCAGTCAAATACATACTAACAGTCAGCACTCTAGAGATCAAAATTGCGGATATAAATATTTAATTCAGGGATATCAAGTGTATCAAGTTCGAATTCCGGAAAAAATAGCCGGTAGTCTGGGGCATTAGGTCCCTTACAGGGATAAAAGGTAATCCCCGCCCGAGCCGTAGCTAACTGATTTATTGTAGTCTTTCTAGTTGCAATTTCTGGTGAGTACAATGCGGAATATTACGGATATTTGCAACATGTCGAAGATTTTCGGAAAGTAGCGAAGAGGTTTTCGTCAGTTAATATTCATGTCCGTGCCGGCCGCTAACTTATCAGAATCAATAAAAAGAACCAGGAAAAATCGGTACCGATCGCAAATTTCCGGAATCCGATAAAGCTTCAACATAATTTGTTCTCAAATGATCGCGTACTCAAACGAATCTGTCCCTACGCCTCCAACTCCCTTTAAATCTCATCGGACGTACATTGATCTCAAAATCTATCCTTGACGACTCAAATCATATTTCCTGAATAGTTTGGCCTATTGACGTCCCTGTAATTATAACAATGGTCTTTTGGATAAACACCGCTAAGTTGTTGCATATAATAACCGTTTAAAATAGTTACCGGTTTTCATTTAATAAAATGATTAAGTCATATTCGAGATTTCAGCGATTGCCAATATTTTGCTTTTGTTTCTCATAAGCATATGGTGCTTGGTATCTGCTATTGACTCCTATGTAGATTGCAAATATTACATAACCCTTACAGCGGCCGAGCGCAGATATCTGCATTTGGCCGCTAAAAAGAAAAATCTTTGCGCATTAATTTAATTCAAATCTCATTATCATAATCAAAATCATCATCATCGTCGTCGTCGTCACAAACTACCACCACCACCATCATCATCATCATCATCTTCATCATCTTCTTCTTCTTCTTCCTCCTCCTCCTCCTCAAATCATTAACAACAACAGCAACACCAACTTAACATCATCATCAAACAAACAATAAAATCGATAGCATACAATGTGCTTCATCAACCATACATAATTATATGCGTTAAAACACCATAATAGAACAGCATGAATGAAGCTGTCTATTACTCTTTTATATTTCCTATACCAATATTTTTTTTCGTTAATTGAAGGACTAGTTGAAATCTTCTATAAAAGCCCTCCCACCCCCCCCCCCCCAAAAAAATAAAAAAAAATAAATAAATAATATAATAACCCTAGCAAACAACAATAAACATAGGTTAGTTAGTATACACTGTGCTTTAGCAACCATGCATAATGAATGTTTATGACTTCGGACCGTTGTGATCAAATTTAAAAAAGCAAGATGGTATGTATGCGGCACACAACACATAGATAATTATAGTTTTATACCTTAAACGTAGTTCATCAAAATAAAGATAAGTTATTATCTATGTAATACTTAAATTAGGTTTATAATGTATGCATATTGTCTAAAACTTGTGAAATGTGATTCGTAAGCCGACGACAACATTATCATTCGGACCCTTCTCCCCACCTAACAATCGAGATTAAACACCTGTGGAGATCCCGATCTTATCAATGAATAAACCGGTTCAATGATGTCAAGTCAAATAAAACATACTATTACTATCCAATAAATATCTATCAAAAATGTAAATTGATATACCTACTTAACTAAAACTAAACTTAAACGATTAGCAAGAAACATATATAAAGAAGAAAGCAGGCAAAGTAGACAAATTAATTGTACATAGTTTTCTCAGTCTCCCACTGTTGAACAATATAAATAGTATTTTATCGCCCACCCCAAAAGGGATCTTTATCACACGTTTGGCTCAACTAATATATAATTGTGACAGGACAAACTGTCAACAAATACCTTGTTAATGTTTTATAAATAACTCCAATCAAAGGTCAACTTCCAAGGAAAACTGCGGCATGTAAAAACTGTTGATTATGACAAATGTTGTTTAGTACAAATCAGTACAATAGCGTCTGTATGTGGCCTATACTAATCCAGTTAAATAAAACTTTTAATCGCAGAAAAGTTAGATTCTTTACACTTTAAAGGGGCCTTTCACAGATTTTGGCATTTTTTTAACTTATTCATTAATGCTTTATATTGATAAATGTAAAATTGGATCATAAAAGCTCCAGTAAAAAATCAAGAAAAAAAAAAAAAAAAAAGGAAATGTACATTGCCCGGAGCAGGGTTCGAACCAGTGACCCCTGGAGTCCTGGCAGAGTCCTGTAGTATAAACGCTTATGCCTACTGAGCTATTCCGCCGAGTACACCATTCTCGACGTATTTTATACCGTATATAAGCAATCTTCGTAGTTCACAAATTTAACGACAAAAAACAGAACTCTCCAAATTATTCATCGTTTCGCGTTGCAACGCTTTATAATTTTTAGGTTTTAAAATCGTCAAAAGATGCATATAAGGCTATATTAGAGCATGGGAAATGTCCAGTATTACTGTATCCTCACAAATATCATAACTAAAACGAAAACTTACGAATCTGAAAAACAACTTTTTTCAATTTGTCAATTTACCAAAGCGTGAAAAAGATCCCTTTAAGAAAATATATATAACAGTCTTTCCTGTTTTAAAAAATGATACATTAAAAATAATTATGAAGCATCGCTAGCAATATTAGAAGAAGTAGAGAGAAGTAGAAGAGAATTATATCAATAGTAGCAGTAGCAGCAGCGCAGCAGTAAGTAGCAGCAGCAGCAGTAGCAGTAGCAGCAATCAGTAGCAGTAGCAGCAGTAGCAGTAGCAGTAGCACTAGCAGTAGAAGTAGCAGTATCAGTAGCCGTATCAGTAGCAGTAACAGTAGAAGCAGCAACAGCAGCAGGAGGCAGCAGCAGCAGCAGTAGCAGTAGCACTATCAGAAGCAACAGCAGCAGCGGCAGTGGCAGCGGCAGTGGCAGTGGCAGTAGCAGTGGCAGTAGCAGTAGCACTATCAGTAGCAGCAGCAGCAGCAGCACTGGCAGCGGCAGTGGCAGCGGCAGTGGCAGTGGCCGCGCAGTGGCAGCGGCAGTGGCAGCGGCCAGGGCAGTGCAGCGGCAGCGGAGCATAGCAGTAGCAGTAGCAGTAGCAGTAAGAGTGAGCCGAAGCAGTAGCAGTAGCGGCTTTTTGCTTTTTTGTTTTAGAAGTGTTGTGTATAAGAAGAACGCAAGGAGACAAATTAATTGTAACAGTGGTGTTATCTAGTCTCCTTTAGTATAGTAGTATTTGTTGTATCTACACAGCCATTTTTCAGTCACCTGAGAGACATGTTTTTTAAGAGATTTAATTGTGGACCAATACATCGTGTATTAATATCAGTGTACCCACTGGGACACCACATGGGGCGAGGATTAACAGTATAAACTAGGCCTTCAATTAATTATGCGCCTAGAGGCAAAACAATACTATAACTTACTGATAATTTAGGATTGGGATGTGTTGTATCTTATTTGAAATTAGCTAGCTTAATTCAAACTACTATAGCCTCAATATTATCACAAGAACATCATCACATATTCATTGTCAATATATAATCAATCACCATCACAATATGCCAGAGCGTTAGTATTTATTGTGCATACATATCCTACAGCAACATTTACAAAACTTATTACAAACCAACCGCTCAAGCTTTAATTAAGATTGATTTCAATTTATATTATGACATACATAAAGATCCTGTCAATTAATTAAAAATAGCTTGATGCTTCGTACTCAGCGATTTAAATAAAAGAAACGTTTCGTACACAATAATTGGGGTTAATAAAAAAAGTCTGCAATTAAAATAATCAAATTGAAATAATACTAGATTTAGTTTTCAAATTGTCGCTCAAAAAATGTATCAGTTATATCAGTTACTAGGGAATCGATTTGTTTTATCTCCGCAATAAGCCAATAATAATTATGGGTTTGTATGACAAATTAATAGCTATTCGTCATTGAATGTATGATACTCATAAAAATATTGAAACAATAACCACAACAACAACAACATATGTGATTATGTATATATCTTCTTCAGATACTCTGTGTCATACTTTCAAAATTATCCTCATAAGATTCATAATAATAATAAACACTATTTGCAATCTTAGTAAAAACCAACTTAGCCGTTATGCTAATGATTTTATGTTCAGTATGCGTGTACATTTCAATTTTATAACAACCAAGTGTTCACAAATACCTATGTTTAATAAATATTAAAAAATGAGAACAATGAGGTATTTCATTTTAATAGACTAGTTTTACCGTGTGTGTACATTCATATAAAATCTTTTGAAAATCACACTTGAGATAATGTCTTTAGGTTTTGCTATTTCTAATCGATTTAAAACACCATAAAAACCGTATTTTCTCTTACATTCTAAATTTTCTTACATTCCCTTTTTAAGCCAAAATATTTATGTTTCATGATTCTAAATTTTCGGACATACGGATTTTCGTTACAGTCAGTTAAACAGCGCTATTTTATCAGATTTTGACCTGTTTTTGCTTATCTGATGACCCTTCGGTCATGCATTTTTACAACCGGATTAAAGTAATAAAAACAGACTAGCCTAAGGGCAATCGACCATTACATTTGCGTACTTGGGTAAATTACCTTGTAACACCTCTAATAAGCAATGGTTCCTTCCAACAGCGTTTGAAATGATATCGTATTAAGAAAGCCAAACGTTTATTGTTTTTATTTTTTATATATTATTTCAGTTGATTGCAAAGCTGTTAAGTTGCATTTTTAAAGTAAAGAACGAAGGGAACAACACAATAAAATTATGTACACTGATGTATTATTTCTACTTCAATTAAATAATTGACAAACAAACATAACACACTTGTCTCTATATTTTTCGTATTTAAATTTTCCAACACGAAAAAACAATATCTTTAAGTGAACGGAAACTTATAATTATTACTGGCATATAGTCAAAGCAGAGTTGTCTGAACCATAAGTAAAATAAAAATAAAAAATGACACAGCTTATTTTTCCCTCAAGTGTAATGAAATATGGATAAACAATTAAAAATACATAAAGTCAATGTGTTGATTTACTCGTTATTGAAATATTGCAATGCAATTATAAGACTCTGATTAAAAACAAAATGTATGGTGGAATACCTAATCTGGGAAATACAAACTAATGATTACTATTAATGCAACAACAACAATCATCTTTTCAAGCGCAATCAGAAAACTGCTACAGCTTTGTATTAACAAACATAAATATGTTTGTGCTTATAGATTTAGATAAACTTCAAATCTTTAAGCGTGCTATGAATTGAATATAATTTATATTAAAAGTTTTGCTACTCTGTTGATAACTAGCAACAGCAAAAAGGAAGATACCATTTTTATCATCTAATTTATTTATATTTCATTGTTTATTTTGTTTATGATCACAAGGATTGTTTGGATAACAGAGTGTGTGCAGATACCGGTACCCTTAAAAATATTTTATGAATTGCAATTAAGCGTAGAAATTAAACAGGCCTAATACAGACACCATTTTTATCGGAATGCGATTATAGTTTCAAATAGCAACTCGTAACGCTTTTGGGATTGAATGTGTAATGACTACTTTTAGCGACAAATTGACTTGGTCAATACTGCATCTTAAACGGATAATAAATTGAAACCATTTATTTTCAATATTATCAACATTATTATTTAGTTATTTAATACATTAAGCAGCAAAACTCTATTAATCAAAAAGATTTGATATAACATCCGAATTCACTGCAAAAATGAGCTGAGCGATAGGTTTTACGGTTGTTGAATTGTTCATGATGAGAATGACGATGACGACGATGATGACGATGACGACGACGAGGAGGAGAAAAACGACGATAACAATGACGATGATGATGATGATGATGACACTGATGATGATGATCACGACGATGACGACCATAACGATGTGTTGGTGATAGTGACGATAATGCTGCTGCTGTTGCTGATGACGATGCTGCTGCTGATGATGCGGTTGGAGGCGGAGGAGCAGGACGAGGACGAGGGCGACCCGACGACGACGACGACGACGACGACGAAACACGACGATGATGATGATGATGATGATGATGAGATGATGATGATGATGATGATGATGATGACGATATGATGAAGATGATGATGATGATGATGATGTGATGATGATGATGATGATGATGATGATGCTGATGATGATGATGATGATGATTGATTTGATGATGATGCTGATGATGATGATGAGAGGATGATGATGATGATGATGAGATGATGATGATGAATGATGTTGATGATAATGATGAGATGATGATATGTGGATCTGATGATCATGATAACGTTGATAACGATGAGTTGATGAAAATAACGTACTGTAAGTAGTAAATAACTCATTAATTGTTATTATAATACACAAGCAATGCTAATGGATCTGTATCCGCAAGGCGGTCAAATGGAAAACTCACTTGGTATAAATATGAAAAATTGAATCAAAAAATCATAATGCGGAGTGTTAAAATGTGTTCAAATCTAGCGAAATTGTTGCAGTACTTTTCTACCGAAACCAATGCTTTAGCCCAGTTATTTTAAAAATAATTTCCAAATACCACGATACACGTCAATGGGCTAACAAATACATTTGTAAGTTTAACCTCACTCAAAAACAGTATTTATTGAAGACAGGGCGTCAACAATGTCCGAGTTTCTTCAACGTAGCTAAGACTAGTACCTTTCGTTTGATTATCGCAGGATCCTGGGTCCGCACCCACAGTCTTGTTTTAAGTGTCTGCATTAAAAGATATAAGGTTGTTGTGGTACTAATCTTTGACAGCTCATAAAAACATGTTAAATCCCCATTCGTAGAGTTTCAGTATGATTTCATTTATTTAAAAAATAAAGACGGTTTAAACAATTTTATACAACAATATATTAGAGCTATACCGCAATATAAAATAGGACATATTGTATATTATAAATCAAAGCGCTGAAGGACTTTAGTTGTTCGCTGTTGTGCGTCCTTGATTAGCTTGTTCGCATTGCATATGCTTATCTTGTGCACAGGCCTAATATTATTTGACGTGCATTAAGCCTCGTTGTCCATGAAAGCAGCCAATATGTGCATATTTAATGATTAACCACTAGACTGGCAATGGCGTTATACGCAGACAGGCAGTTGGTTACTCGTCCTAGCAGGTGAAGTGAGTTGTGGTTCTTGCCGTACTTAAGTCTTCTAAGCACCTACTGATTTGCATTTATTACCATTCTCTTGAAAAACGCCGACTAATAAAGTGCGATAAACCGCCTTTAAGCACTTGGAAACATTAACAAATAAGAACATCCACACCTACCGCGAAACGACGTCTTAATCGCGTAAACTATTACCAGAAATTGAATACCGCCAGAA